>NC_051432.1:12780115-12800287 GCF_001649575.2 Kryptolebias marmoratus
ACCCCCCCACCCCCTGTGCAGTCTAATGATTGTCCTCTACATGCCCATGCCCCCTACCACTCTATTCTTCCTGTTTTTCCTTAGCTACTGTGTCCAACTACAATAGGGCAGCTCATTCAAAAAGTGTGTAAGTTGTTAGGAACATTTATACCAAGATTTCTAAGAACAAACACGCTTTTTTTTTCAGGATAGCTAACAAATCAGCTATCAGCCCAGTTCCCAAGTTACTGCCGAGGGCAGAGTTCAGATAAAGCAGGTCAGTTGGCATCAGGAGCCCCAGACTTTGTTAGCTGCATTGTGCAATTGTGAGCTGATTTTCAGACAGATGTAGAGTGCAGCTTTGTCTTGATTCATTGATGTGATTTTTATTCATTTGGATAAGTGTTAAGTACCCTTTTGGTCTGTCGTTTTCTCTCTTTTCTTGTCTTATCTGTCTGTTTGAGCCCCTCAATTCCAGATAAGTAATTTAATTCTCAATCTGAGCGTGAGCCAGTGTGTGTGTGTGTGTGTGTGTGAGTGTAAGAAACTACTGCGCTTTGGTGAATGCATAAAAACCTTTTTTTTTTTTTTTGTCTTGGAATTGTAATCATTAATCTGGGTCAGGGTTACATAGAAATAACAAGCTCACCCCTGAACAAATGAGTGCATTTAAACTGTGAATCTTCAAAGTGAACAAGAGAAAATTAGAAATCACTTCCTTAACATGTGTTTTCACTATGTGAGGTGACAGTATCAGTTTCCCTTTCTCTCCTTTAGCCTTTGGATTTAATTCAGCAACTGATTGCTAATTTTAAGAACTCCCAAATGTCACTGACAGCTTTGCATTTCAAACAAATTTTAGCTATAGGTCCACTGGTAAAAGGTCTTGATTCGAGGTCAAATAAAACATAAACCTTGTCAGCGGTGCGTGTTGTCCTGCATACATGGGTTTGTGTGTGTCCGTGTACTGTATGTGTGTGCATATGTGCAGTTATAATTTCCCAGAGCCTAAATCCTCATTGATTCTTTTGTTCCTGTCTTCCCAAGAAACAGGGGTGGGATTATGCCTTTAACACAAGCTTTCTCATTGCTGCTATTAGGTCATTAATTTCACAGGCTTACATATGAAAATATCGACTCTTCCCAGACACTCCACTATATCCTCTACAGCCACAGTGTTAGAATTTTTATATAAACTATGCAATATCGATAAAACATTGATGTATTGTTCAATATGTTGAATGAGAATTTAATTACTATGCTTCTTAATTGAATTTTGCAGGAAAATGTAGCAAAATTACGCTTGTAGTAATAAAACGTCTTGCAGGAAAGGTCTTATTTTTCAGATCTCAAAGTTATTCAGTTTAATCGCGACTCTGAGTGGCTCCACTCCATAAAAACAAACAATTCGTCTCAGAACAGGAATTCAGTGAAAACACATTGACTGTCAGGAAATCTATAAATGATAACATTAAAAAAAACACGTAAGAAGGCAACAACTGTTTACACGTGGACTTGTGTACATTTATGCATGAAGGAACGCTAAAATAACAAGAAAAACAGTTTCTCCAAAAAGATCGGGTGGGACATGGGTGCAGCTTTTTCTTGTCCCCACATAGCAGACAAGGGATGGGCAGGCTTCAGGGAAACGGGCGAGAGGGAGGGAAGGAAAGACCAAAAGTGCAAAGGTTGTCACAGACGAGTCGCAGCACAGGACGAGCAGGAACAGAAAGTGGGAGTGAGTGCTCCAGCCTCTCACATCTGTTATTCGTTTGTACCGAGCTGGGAAGAAAATAGCAGGAAGCGTTATGGTGGTGGCGGAAGATAAAAAGACAAGCAGATTGAATAAAAAAACATGTGTCGCACATGCACATTGGATGCGTCCCATGGATTATCCCCGGGAGGTGCTGCCAGCTTGGAAAACAAGCAGAGTGGCTGTGTACATATGCAAACAGGAAGAAGAGGATTCTCCTCATTCATAAAAAAAACAAACACTTGGCCTACAGTACACCCGCTCCTTCTGTTTACACAGAACAGTGTCAGATCTATGTCTGTAGCCTTGACACACTGGTTCCCTCCCAATTTCCCCCCCTCCCATTATTTTCCTCGACGCTGCTTTAGTTCCTGTCCCGTCGCCTCCATCAGCTCGCGTCTCGAAACGCCGCGGCTCGTATCATTTGTCAGGCTAAGAGGCAGCGTTTTCGCATCGTTCACCGCAGACACACCAGGTGTGTACAACAGATGCAAAAAATAGAAGCAGATGCAACAGTCATTAAAAACGCGACATGACAATGCCAAGTGGCGGCCATTAAAAGCTCGTCACGCGCACACACACGGTGGGACCTCCCACCGCTAACGAGCCCGAAATGTGGCGGGACACAGACAGGTAGGAGTAATGCCGCTACAATTATGCAAGCCGTGCGCATATGTGAGTGCACATTTGTGCGAGCGTGTGCATTTGACATGCCACTCTGGGCCCATCCCACAGCTCATTAACAGTAATAAGTGACTGCCGCCACCTCTTTTTTTTTGTCAGTGGGGATGCAAGCCAATCAATGGGGTCATTTCACATCATAACTTCTTACCAGAGCACATTATGGCACTTGTTCATGGCTTGGAATGGCTGCCATTAGTGGTAGAGTCGGATTAGATAAGGGTTAGGTGGGTGAGGGCTGGAGGGGAGTGGGGGCAGATGGGAAGAGAATTAAAGAGGAGGGAAGAGGGAGGTGGATCAATATATGGATAGTTATGGAGATAAAATCACAATAGGGTGTCTGGGAAAAATAGCATTTTACAGACTACTGATGTTTTTTGTTTTTTTTTGTGGAAGCGAGATAAAACTGTGTGGTGAAGAGGAAGGTGTGCGTTCGCTCAAGTCTCAGTGTGCACGGCCACTTGTCCATGAATGAGTTCATTGAGTGTGTGAGTGCAAATTTCAGCAGCGGAGAGTATGAATTACAGCAATCTCCTCAAAAGTCTGCATGAAGGTGTGTTTGAGCGTGCTTTACTTCGGTGTGCGTGCTTGTGTGTGTTTAATTACAGATCAGGCTCTGAGGCAGAGGCAAACAGTGCTATAATTACAGGAAACACCTCCTTTAATATTTTATGGAAATCTACTCGGCGCACACGTATGTGTGAGCTGTAGGTTGGACGTATTTACTCAGCCTGCGAGAGGAACAGAGGCAGAAGACGAGGAGATTTTCACTCTGAATGACTTTGTATTCCTGCCTCATGATTTTAGCGCCTTTTCCCTTTTTAGTCCCTCCTTTCACCCTTCACGGTCTCTCATTTCACATTTGTGTTTCCAAATGGCTTCGCTAAACGCCCCTTTTCCCCACTTTTGAACTGCTTCCCTCTCAAATATTTATGCTCGCTTTTACAGGGCCAAGAGACAGAGGGGTGAAGAAAGAGGGGGAGAGACTTGGATCTATCTATTAAAGATGAGCAACATCTCAAATGCATAGAGGAGGAGATGAATAGTCTTGCTTTGGGATGGCAAGGTGTAAACCATGATTTAATGCCTAATGACGCACTTTAAAGTCGATTTTTGGGGGGAGGCAACGGAGCAAAATAAACACTAAAGCTGAAACTGATTGAGAATTGGGCGATAATGTTTTTGCCTGTGCCTGTGTGCGAGCAAGTGTCTATTAGCAAAATAGCTCATGAAACTCTTGACATATTTTAATGAGACTTTCAGGGAATAATTGCTAGATATACATCTACAGTTGATTACATTTTGGAGCCAACCAAATCAAGATAGCCACCACAGCCAAGTGACCTTAGGAAACACAAAAGCTGTAGTTCAGTCAATTTCACAGATGTTGTGTCATTCACAACACATACAAGTGTTACTCATAGGACAAGATCTTTGCTTTAAACTTTAACATCAACTGTTGGAGTCAACCTCGTTTACGTGTTAGTAAAATATCTAATGAACTACTGGACAGATTTTAATGAAACTTTAAGAAAACAAATTTTTGGATGTTCATCTTAAACTAATTCAATTTTGGAAACAATCCAATTCAATATGGCCTCTACAGCTAATTAATATTAACCAATACAAAAAAATGGCTACAACCCAATCAGTTTCCCAGATAGTGAGCAAAAATTTGTTGTGGTAGTAGCTGAGACTCATTCGCCGCACATGCTCCAACCATGACATCTCGCAATGTTGCATGAGATTGTGCATCACTTTATTTCCTGGCCTAGCACTGCTTCAAGGATTATGCGGCTTTTTCTTTAGTTTGTTGTTCCCTCGGCATTAAGAAAAAGTGCATCATGGTAACTGACAACAACAACTGCTGAAAGTATGCAAGTGATGTCAGTAAGTTGATGGAAATTAATCTATTTGTTGATTCGTTTTTGTTTGTTTTGGGTGTGTACATGCGTTTGGGTTGTAGGGGACTCGACACAGGCCAAGCTTAACACATGTTCCCTTTTAGCCTGCAGTGACACAAATGTAGGCACACACGCAGAGACACAAACAATGGCAATATGCTAACACTCAAACACTAAGCCGGTGCCCCCACCCCCCTTCCCGACTGTGACTGATACACTGGGGAACCGGGAGCGTGGCTTTGCTTGTAGCATGCTTTACTATTCTTTGATATGCGCCAGTCATTAAAAATAGATGGCGAGCAATCATTACAGGCATCAGAATTAATCTAATTAGCCTAGGTCTCTCTGATTCAGAGGGGCGAGTGTTGGGGGGAGGGGGGGTTTGAACAGTGCAAACAGAGCCACCCAGCCGCAAACAGTGTAAGCAGAGAAGGCCAGGGGTGCTACAAGGGGGCTGCGGTGGTGGGGGCATAATCCGCCTTGACTTTTTAATACGTGCAAACAAGATTTAGCTCCTTAAAGCAAACAAATGAAGCAAGTGCTAAGAGAAATGGAAGGGGAGGGGAGGGACAAAGAGGGACTGGGGGGGAGAAAGTGCAAGACTGAGGTAGAGCAAGAGGAGATAAATAATTTAGGCCCTGTGTGGACTATATGTAGAGCTGCTGCTCCGGCTGCTGCTACTGGTGGTAAAAATGAAAATGTTATACCTTATACCTCCGCAAACGTCAACGTTTTCCACTGCAGATACGCCATATTTTAAATCCAATTTTATTTATTTATTTAATATCGAAGCTCTCGCAAGTCGCGAGACGGATCATTATCCGCTGACTTTTAATCTCTTCACAGCCTAAATTAAACGTACAATTGCATATTGCTTCCTGACGTAAACAGATCACTGTAAGGGTCAGCGTGGACAGACACAAGTCCGTTATTGACTTTACAGTCAATAGGGTGCTCAGGTGACAACCTTTTGTGACCTCTGTCATGGGTAACGACTGCTTCCAGGAGGTATGGGTAATAAGCTACGGAGGAGGAAGCAGTTTTTGTTGTTTATCTGTTTGTTTGATTAAAGGTAAACAACAACAACAACAACAACAAAAAAGAAGTGCCAGGATGCAGGTTCAGCTAAGCCAAGGGGTGAGTGTGACAGAATCTGTTGGTTTCCATCAGAAAAACTGAAGACCTGAAATAATGGTTAAATATAAAAAAGGTTCCTGCATCCTGTGTTATGAATGTGTTACTATGAACACAGGTGAACAAGTGAAATTCAGCGAATGAACAATAAATGACAGCAGAAAGAAAGAAATATTTCTTTAAAATTGAAGTTTAAAACAAATATTCAGGGTGGCATATTATACACTTTGACAAAAATATGTGAATTTATGCCGTAATGTTTTTTTTAATTTTTATTGGCCACAATAAAAATCTGTAAGATAATTGGAAATATTATTTTGGCATCATTTATCACAATTTATAAATATTTTAGGGCAGGATGGTGAGTGACCATGACTACACAAAAGTACAATGAGTGACGTGACTGTAAGACCAAAATAAACCGGGGAGAAGTTATTTTAACTGTAAAGACTAACTGGGACATTTTTTTATCCTTTTTGTTTATATACTAACGAGGAGAGCGCGGCACAGGAAAGGGATGTGGCAGGGGTGGTGATGAACCAAAGTCTTTGGCTTGGGTGGAGTATGGGGAAGGCTTATCTGTAAAAATGTCTTAATACTTTTAAATCCTGTGATAAATAACTAACAAATGTAAGTAGAGATCAATTAAAAATATATGAAACTTTAAAAAACAAATTTATATGAAAGACTGAACCTTTATCAGTCAAATCAAATATCTGTAATCTTACATGTTAAAAACAAATATATAAAGTGAAACCATTAAAAAACACAAGTCATAACTCTTTTTTTTTTTTTTTAGAAAAGGTACTGAGTGAAAAGGTAACTGAGTGAATCAATCAGTCATTCTAAGAATTGCTCAGATTCTGTAAATGATCGCTTTATTTTCTCCATTTGCATGAGAAGGCCTGGACCATCTTTTATGACTCGAAGAGAGATTATTTACTTCTTCACAGCCAAGTCTTTCAAAGCAGCGCTTGTAAATTGTTGCTGTTTAGGATTTGTGTAAATAAATATGACGTCAGGATTGTGACTGTGAGCAGCCTGTGAGAACAGGTTGAAGTTTTGCGTCTTTTTTTGGATTTAGCATCCCTTTTCATAAAGTTAAATGTTATACAATGGAATCTCTCTGAAATTGTGTCCCATGAATGCAGTAGTCAAAGTAATTAATTATTGTTTTAGTTTACCAACCACAGTTTTCATGGTAAAAAAACACATCTCAGCCTAGCTTAAGTGTCTCTGATTCTTGTTGGAGTGCAGTTGTCTTTTTGAACGATCTCACTCATTTCTCTTCCTGAAAGTGGTGACATTTTCAAATGAGGTCAGCAAGACAAGAATAGGAGGTGACGTTTATAACTATTGGACCCCTAATTTTTGGGACTACACACTCATATAAAAAAACTTCAAAATGACCAAATTTCAAGCAGATTTGACAGGTTTTCATGAATCCCAAGAGCTAGATAACTACTAACCACTAAATAAACTGAAGGAGGATTTCTCTCTTTGAGCTTCAGTAAATTATATAAAAAGCGTTCTAGCTGAATGCTTTTTAATGTTGCAAGTTTTTTTTTTCTTTTTTTGTAAGAGAATTTTGAAACTTTGAGTAAAGTGTTGCTGTAGGTGTGATGCAGAGAGGAGCCAGCCAGAGAAAAGCACGAGAGACAATTTCAGCAGCACCTCGCTCACACAAAGGACATAATGGTGCTGAAAGCACAACGACTCAATGAAAAAGGAAAACTGTATTTCTTGGAATCCACTTACACCCAAATTACAGTGACATTCTTGGCAAAGCCCGCAGCATGGAGGTAACACGATGTACTATAGCAGAAAGAACATTCTGGACATTTATCAAGATCATAAGTATTAAAATACAAAAAAATAAATAAATAAAACAAGAAAAAACAGATCAGCTTAAGTAAAACTAAAAAACAATAATTAGCCTACTATCTTTTTTTCTTCTTCTTCTTGGCAGTGTTTCTTGTATTTTTTTCCTCCCTCTCTCTCCCTCCTGCCCTTCATCACCAGGTTAAGTTACAAACATTAACTAAAGGAATGAGGGAGGCAGAGCGGTAACACACCGTACCATGAGGAGCGAGACGCCGGCCCTCCCTGACATGCCCTGCACCACACTCCTCCCTTGGCCCCCACAGGCAAGCAATCGCAGTATTTGGACAGCATATGTACTGTTCATATAGGCACCAAATGCAAGCTGATGATATAATTGCGCTCTCTTGTGTGTTTGCACACACACACACACACTCACACACATACTTGCTTTACCTCCCTCCCTCTGAGACTCTGCATGTGTCCTGTCATATCTCCTTCAGTCCATAATTGTCCCAACTCATGGTGTTTCTTCCTAGGAGCCACAGTTTAGGGGAAGTGAAATCCTTCTAAGTGACTGTCACAAAGCATCAGCCTCAGGCAAGGAGGCGACCCCCTCCCCCCTCCCTCCTCCCCATTCTCCTGTCCCAAAGCTGCTCACTGTTCCACACTTTAAGTGCTTTTTTTTTGCTGAGATGCTCCACTTTGTCGCTCCTTCTCTCCGGTTTTTAATGCTGTTGCCCTCTCAGCGCACTCTTTTTTTTTTTTTTCCTTATGTCCCATCGCTGCGAGTAACCTGAAGGAAGAGCGTCAGTCACAACAGCACACAACAACACACACACACACTGCTTTTACCCTGCTCTCCACACAGTCCTTGTTCACCCAGGCTGCATCTGCCGGGAGCAGTGGAGTTTCCCTTTCCTTGGAAGGGACGGTCACTTTCTGACACGCTCTTCCACACACAAAAACGCAGCGGAGGAGCTGAGGGCGACGAGGGTCGTGACCCTGACATGTCACTGTTGTGTGATGCATGGGCCACTCCTTCTCTGCCTCTGACCTTGTTGCTCATGCCTCTGTCATACAGCCGATAAGACCTACCCTCCCCTTTTTCCTCTTCTTGCGCCTCACTACACACATAAACACTGCCTTTCCGATTTCTGCCAAATATACAGTACTACATATTCCAAGTTTAGGGATTGGACAATAAGATATAAAAATGTGTGCTTGAATTGGTCAAAAACAAATCTATGGTTTAGTGTTGAAGTTTAACAATTACCAGTTGGAGTCTACGTTTTGTCCAAGAATGTAAAAAGTGCTTGTCACTCAATACTATAAAATTGTCCTGTTTTATCTAACAGTGCAAAATCTAAACATATTCAGTCATAATACAATAAACTACAAATATTAATCTAACTGCCACATAGGTTATCTTTTTTAATGCTTTCAAACATATCGCTTCATCAATATGTAAATTCCTTCACCAGTTGCAGAATAATTTTCTAAAAGGCAGCTAATTGTATGTGCAAACACAATGAGAATTGCCTTTTTTTTGTAAGCATATGTTAGCTAAAGTAATGGTTTAAAACAGGAGAACTTTAATGGACTTGTGAAAAAGTTCATCTAAAACCTAAATGTGGATCTATTCACTGAGCAAAATAAATGAAAGAGTGCTGTCAAACCCCAGTCATCACCTTGTTTCTTACCCTAAACTGGTCCTTCCATGCCAACGAACCATATTTTAACTGAATGCTAAGTGTTTTGCTGCTCATGTCAGAAACATTGTCTAGCAGCATACTGTACATGCTTATTTAGGTTGTACTTTATAGTTCTCAAACTGAACAAAAGTCAAACCAATGTGATTATAATAAACCAACAGAGATAAAACATGTCACTGTCACTAGCATGAGTTGGAAAACAACATCAAGTCGATGCAAAGAAAAGCTGAAACACAGCAGTTCTAACTAAGCAGCATGTGCTTATTTTGGGCCACTACATGTTTGTGTGCGCACTCTAGTGACTTATATGTGTGCACTGGTACTGTTAGCCCCGTCAGAACCGTGACTGGCATGCTTCGGAGCATTTTATTGAAACTGTAGACGCATCGGTCACCCATCAACCTTTCATCGACCAATCATGTGCAGCAAGGGGGAGGCACCCGGGAGGGTCTGGCAGAGACGGACTCTCAGCAGGGGAGGAGGAGGAGAAGAAGGGGGGGAGATGGGTGGTCACTCAGTCAACACTTGGATGCACACTGGCTCTTGTTGTGCATTTATGTCTATGTGAGTGTGTATCCACATTTGTGTGTGTGTGTGAGGCCAGAAGAAGGTCAGCTGCTGGTCACCAGATGTTAACTGTTTGGGATGAACCACAGAAAGCAAAAAAGATGGGGACAGTCTCCTTACCCGCGGCTCTATCTTTCTCCCAGGCATCCACACACACACACACACACAAACACACACAAACAGCAGAGTGATGGGTGATACTGCAGCAGACACTAACAAATCTGAAACTTCTGGCTGGAGGCCTTGACTTAGAAAGCAGGCAGCAAGTAAAACACACCACTACACACACAGCAGACAGAGGGAGCAGTGAACCTTACAGCAGCTCTGCTCACTTTCCAGAGGCACTCATTTGTTGTTAAAAGGACATTTACTCCAGCAGAATCCACTGTGGTTAGTTTGTAGATGTATTAGCCATTACATAGCCTCACAGGAGGTGGGTTGAGTTTTCAGTACTGCGAGCTGTTCAGAACCTTGTCACCGTGTGTGGCCTTACAATGTGCAGGCTACTGCTGCTCTGCTCTGGATATTAGCTCTTCTGTATGTCGGGCTATTAAATACCGATCCCCGGCCGCACGCACACACACACGTATACCACTTCCTTTTCAGTCTCAGGGACATCACAGTTTTGGCTGGTGAAAATTGTGTGGGCCACAAGAAGAAGGAGGGGGAAAAAAAAACAAATTTCTTTTAGGTGAAAAGTTCCAGTTGGACACAGAAAAGGGGGAAAACAGAAACAGGCACTTGCCAGGACAACTAAAGAGAGCAAAAATGGAGCTCTTTTGACGGCGGGAGGAGGTGTAAGATATGACGAACAGAACAAAAGCCACATATAGGAGTATGAAGCAACAAGAGAGCTTTTTTTCCCTCTGTAAAATGCAAGAAAAAAAGGGAAAAAGTGGAAAGAGAACCAGCAGCTGGACTGTTCCTGCTAATTCAGCACTTTAACAAATCAATGCCACTTGAGGAGTACAATCCGCATCCTGAGCTCAGCTAGACGCATCAGTGAGACTGTAGGCGTGTTAGTGTGTGTGTGTGAGTGTGTGCGCCTGGAGGGTTGATGATGTTGGTATGAGGTGGTCCACCCTAGTCCACATTAAGGTCCAGTAATGTGTTAATTTATAACTCTATCACCCCAGACGCCTGCATTATCCATCTGTGTCACACGCTAGGCCTACGATATCTATCATCCAGAGAGGGGTGAAAAAAAAAAGGCCATTCTGGAGAGATTAAGCCACCAGTTGCACAAATTCTCCTCTTTTTTCTCCCCATCTTTCTTCTTCCTTTAGCTTTATCTATTGCATCCGTCCACATCCCTTTCCTTTTGCCCTCACTTTCTCATGTCTGGGTGATCAATTAGGGCTTGACAGACTTCTCCAGTCGTGCCTGGCCACTGGAGCTGCAGAGGCTCGGCCAGCATCCGCGTCCGCCCAAAGACCGAACATTTACTTGGCTTCAGCACCCTCCTTCTTTCTGTAGCTTTGATGGCACGTACCGGGGTTGATTAGTTATCGATGATCAGAGACTGAATTACACTGCAGCATGACTTCCTCTGAACTCAAAATCAGTGATAAAAGAATAATAAAACATATTGTAATAACATATGTGTGGACTCTGAGTCTGAAAAATTGGCTCCATGTGGAAAAAACCGTCAGTGAATACAGTCAGTGAAACTTTACCCAGTTTGTTGTAACACTACAAGAGTTGTAATTTTACAGGTTTCTGTCACTGTCTTCTGTAATTAATGTTGATTTTTCCATTATTTTGTGTTACAGAAAGTTTTTTTTTTTTCCTTCTGTTAACGCAATAAATTACTGGTGCCAAAACCTGACACCACCACATAATGTATTCACTGAGTAAATCCAGCAGTGTGTGTGTGTGGATGTGGATTTGAGCATTTGTTTGTCGGTTTGTGTTTGTGCAGGTGGCTCACAGTCTCTATGTCAGGAGCAGCAGGAACTAATAACACACAGGGGTAAATGATCGATACACACCCTCTTTATTCAATTTCACAACATTACTACTAGCATCAGACACACACACACATGCACACACACACACACACTCTGGCAAATATTTTCATATATATGCAATGACATTAATGTACAACAATGATCCATTCATTAAAGCAGTAGTTCAGATCTTTTGAAGTGGGGTTTTGGGAAAGGGTTATGAACAACTAATTTCTTACCTGTTGTAGATACGTCCTTGAACAATCTCAGTTTGGTGAAATACACTTTAATTCTGGCTGCTTTGACGAGCTATAACTAGTCAAAGCAGAATTAAGACCAAAGTGGATTCCTGCCTACAACTAGCTGCTGCCACCACAATTTGCTCCTGCAACACACCGCAGAATTTTATGTAAATAACTTTGTAATGTGAAATTGACGGCCATGTAAAGATTTATTGAGTAGTGTCTGCATGAACTGCTTTGACGTTTTTGATAAAGGAGTTGTTTTAAGACAAAATCAATCCACTTTGGTCTCGACATCACTCAGACTAGCCTTAGCTTGTCGCTCTGATAAGACTTAACTTCTACCTCTCTGAACTGAGGTCATTCAAAGAGCCATCTACAACAGGTAAAATAATTATTGTTCATTAATGTTCTGCAAAAAAACCCTCAAAAGATCTGAATTATTGCCCTAAAACAGAAAAATTGTTTGTTTTTTGTTTTGTTTTGTTTGATTTAAAATTAAAGCAAAGTGTTATATTTGGTAGAAATACTTCCTTCTAACTTCTGAGAGAGACAATGGACAAAGAATACAGAGACTAAAGGAGCCAAAGGGGGGGTTAGAAAGGAAAGACAAGCTGGTAATTTCACTTTTAAAGAGTGCAACAGTCATCACGAGAGGAGAAAGGGAATCTGCCCATTAAGACTTAAGTGGATGTCTATTAGATCATGGAGGTAAGGAGGTGGGCATTTACCATCAGTCCGACTCAACCTTGTCTGCCATGCAACAGGGATTTGAGTATTCTTCACAGCCCTACAAACTTAAAGGTAGGGGTGTAAACTTTAAGCCGTTCTCTACTTGAAACAATTTATTTACAGTGTGTCTGCAAGGGACACCACCTCTGTGAAATGAAAGCAATTAAAAGACTATCAAAGTCACCACCCAGTCCTCTGAGATCAAACCTCCAGTTTCTACTTCTCTGACTGTCCCCTTCAAGTCCCCCCTCATCACCCCCCCCCTCCCCTCCATTCTTATCGCTGTGGTAACAGTTAATCCTCCCTCTCTCCTCCTTCCATCGTGGAGTCCCTCAGGAGGGTGGTGGGGGGACGTGAAAGGCTAAAAAGCGGGAGCGCATTTGCCACTTGCCTGCGACACATAATACGGAGCAGGCAATCAACTTTGGCTTGACATGTATTTGCTCATCTCTGGGACACACACATTCACCTCCTCCCTCTCTGCCCCCCACCACCACCCCTGCTGGGAAATTGAAGGGTGAGGGTGTGTGTGTGTGTTGGAGGGGGGCGCTGAACGGAGGGAGGGTGGGGCAGCCTAAATTAACACTTGACATTCAATACGGTCAGGTCCTTAATTGGCCGGGGCCTTCCTGAGAAGGCAATTTTCTATTCCCCAAACTGCCCCCGCGCTGCACCATGTGCCAGTGTCATCTGTGTATGTATGTCTGTGTGTGTGTGTGTGTGTGAGAGAGAGAGAGAGGAATAGAGAAATTGTATCTGTGTGTAAGTATGTGCCAGAGAGGGGGAAAACACGAAGTGTATGCATGTATCTGTGTGTGTGTGTGTGTCTGTGTGAGTCCGGGCCCCTGTCCTGAGAGAGGCCCTCTGGTCCCTTCCCTCTCTCTAATGAGGCTGGATGAATTAGCGCTACGTGACATGATTTGAGCAGCGGTGGCCCCCCCACCTTCTCTCCCTCCCTCCCTCCTTCCCTCCTTCCCTTGTCTTTGTCCTTCTCTCTTCCCCATCCTCTGGTCCTTGTTTTTAATTTTTTTTTTCTTAAAGCAGTGACAGGCATCTGGTGGCCGGAAAAAAGTGCCAGGAGCAAGCCCGAGGCTCTCGCCTTTATGCATGCTGCTGCTGCTTTATGTCATGCATGTACACACAAACACACACACCTATGTCATCTACACAAAATCTACAGCTTTTCTCTCCCTCACACACACACAGACAGACTTGCACTTCCCCGCGGATTCAGTTACAGTTGATGTTATTACAGCTTTCAACCTGAGAGGTATTAGGCTTCCTTTAACAGATCTGACAGCATTTACAACACGGGCAAGTCGACGCCTCTAATCGCCTCTGTGACTTCAGCCTATTACTGATTGATCTCCAAAGAGAGCCTCCTCCTCACCTTCTGACTGATGCACGAGCTGTCGGCTCCTTTTCCTCTTCTTTGTCATAATGCGCCGGCTTCCTTCGCTGCTGCATCCCGCACACCGGGCCGCTCCTTTTACAGTTTTCAACAAATCTCACAGCTAATGATAACCAAGTTACGCCCATTAATCAGGCAGAGAGGACGGCTTTTGCCCTCACGGGGCCTCGTTTTGGCGACAAACGAGATGATGAGTTTATGACTTTAATGGCGATGCAGAAAATAGGATTAAATCCGAGCGATAAATCCTTTATCGCCACTCTTTACAAAACTAAACTGATCAACAAGCTGTGAAGTAATGGCCTGGGTGAAGCAAACAGAAGCTGCTTTTGTTCATGTTTGGAGAAAACATATCAAATGGATTAAATGCCATGAAATATTAAATGCCAGTCAGAGTCGCACACATCACACAGCAGACAAAGCACTTATCGTCGAGTGTGTTTCCCGACAGAGGGAAAGATGCAGCCCAGGCCATTAACCGAGAAAACATCAGCACAAAGAAAATCAAGTGTTTATGTGAGGCTGCGAGGCTGCGAGCGAACAACACAAAAACATCCCCAACTTATAACTCGCAAAGCATCTTCTCACTGCTAACAAGGATTCTTACTTTGTCCCGTTGTTCAGGACTGAAACCGTCACATCATTTATGTCACAAGAGGTCAACGGTGCTAAGAGTGGGGGCCTCACAAACCTGGTTGCCATGGATACAGGATTGTGCCTTTTGATGTCTATTGGAGAAGGCTAATTAGATCATTTGTGACTTAATTGACCTGACAGCCTGTAGAAAGTGAGGATCTGCCTAATACGTGATCTGCTCACACGTTTTAATTCAGCAATCTGTGGGGATCACATGGAAATGAAAAGCTGTTCTTCCCAGAACACACACTTCTCCCATCCAGCCCACACACACACACACACACAGAGTAATATGTCACTACACTACTAATACATGCACAAGAATGCACACAAAGGAGGAAAAAGCCACCCTCCGTCTCAGCTTGCCAGAAAAACACAAGCTGTGGGATGCCAGGGCAGCTGCGTTTAACAGTGGCCATTAAACGTTATTAATCCAACAGCGCAAACATCTTTACAAAGTCAGCAAACAAATGCTCGCACATGTTGCTCTGACACTTTGCCCGCAACAAAGCGGGCAAAGTGTCAAAGTGCTTCACCGTAGCAAGCGGGTGAAGACACCAGCTCGGCAAGTTACAAATTAAGCAATGTTTGAACAATCTGAACTAAGAAAAAATGAACACCGATACCTGAATGGACTCATCATGTTTAAGGGTAAATGTGTGTGAGCGTGCGTGTGTGTGTGTGTACATTGGCCAACAGCCTACCACAGCCTGTACCACTACCCTCCCTTCTCCAGAACCACCCTAAATATCCTCCTCGGGCCTTGAGCAATCAAATCCTTTTGGCAGGCTGGAAAAGGAACAGAGCAGAGAGGTGAGAAAGAGAATAAAACATGGGAGTAAAAAAGAAATGAAAAATAAAATACTAAAAAAGATTAAAAAAAAAAAAAAAAAAAATCTCATCTCTGCTCTCTTGCCTAACCCGCATGCACATAAAAGCCATGCGTTAAGAGATGGAACATATTTAATCTCGCCGGGGAGCTCAGAACTTCTCCTCACTTCACATGTGAGCCGCGGACGTGAAAATGTGTGTGTTACCTGTTAGAAAACCATTTTCTTTCAACAACAACTTTGGTAATTTGCCAGCACATCTGAAACGCAACGCTCACACAAGAAAGAGTGCACGTGGAGCTGCAGGAGGAAGAGAGTCAACTGCAAGGCCTGAACAAAATTACCATCATTATCCATAACCATAAACAAGCCTGATGATGATGATGATGATGGTTTTAACAATAATAATAGCAATTCAGTCTGAGTGCTTTTTCACATAACAGTGACAACATTAGTCACATCGCCAACAGAAAAATGAAAGGCTCGGTGCCTTAAGAGCTCTTCTTGGTTGCCACTGCTGATGGGGCAAATTGGCAGGCAGAGCCAGCACGCAGAGGTCCTTAAAGACGGATGTAAAAATAGTAGGCTTGTCGATTCGCCCACTGCGCTGGCGCCGCTCCAAGGCAAACAAAATAACAGGAGTTGAGGAATAACAGGAAAAGGGAGAAGCCGAAGTGAAAGTATGCCCGAGTTCCTGTCACTTAGCACGGGTCACACCTAATGTCACCTTCCTCTGGATGCACGACGGGAAAGAGCGGCTTCTCACAACAATGTCTTTGCCATATGGTTTTGAGATTTAAAGCACCACATGCACGGCATGGCAGAGCGCACTGATTTCCTCCTCTCGGTCTTGTTTCTGTTATAGGTCACTAATCTGTGATTATCCACACACCGCTGGTGGCCTGGTGACCGAAACCGACAAGAAGCCTCTCCCAGCTTTCTGCAACCCCATGACCCCCCCCCCATTTCACTGTTTTACACACACACACAGGACACAAGTCCACTTCACCCTTTCATAACCTGGGTGACAGCTGCTGCATTCCTGCCGTGTCCGAGTGTGTGTGTATGTGTGTGTGTGTGTGTGTGTGTGTGTGTGTGTGTGTGTGTGTGTGTGTGTGTGTGTGTGTGTGTGTGCCTCTGTGTGCGTTGCTGTTCTGGCCCTGTGCTCATGTCCCCCACACCCCCCACCCTCTGCCGCCTCTCATTAGCCAGCGGTGGGGTGGTGACATCCTGAGCGACTGGCTCTTCAAACACATGCTTCCTCCTCACACCGGCAACTTCTCTCCACCTCAGGAAACTGCCCGGAGACAAATGACTAACAGGCGACTCTTGAAAGAAATGTGGAGACTGTTAAAAAAAGAGTGGATGAACAGAGCAAAAATATATATATATATTTCCTGCTGCTCAACCAGGAATCAGCAGATAAATATATATATTATAGAGGAAAACAGAAAGATTAAAATCTGTCAATAAAAAAAAAAATATAATATCAGAAACTAAACAAAGTTTACCCCCCTTCATATATTTAGTTTCCGCTCTTTTATATTTAAAATGCAGAAAATTTGCAGAAACAGCTTGTTCACACGACTGAACCTGAGATTGTATTTTTTATTCAGATTATTACGTTGAGAATTATTTTTAACAAAAGCTTTTAGGAATAGGTAAAAACTCTTTTGTTCTGTGTTTTATTTTTACACCCACAGGAGTAAAAGGCGTTCCTGGGAGAGATTTACTTCCAGCAGATTTCACCACAGTTACTTCTAAACTTCTGCTGCACCTCCACTCACACTCTCACACACGGAAATACACAGTGCCCTGTTATATGAAAGAAAAGAGGCCCCTCTTTTTTCTTCTTCTTCTTTTTTTTTTTTTTCTTTTTGACTTCCAAGATTGCATCTCTACGTCTCTGCAGATTATTCAGGCGCTCACCGTGGCAGTAGTGAGGCGGCTGTCTCCTCGGGACGAACAGGAAACAGCTGACACAGAGCCCTTAAGTGATGCTCACATGATGCTTATTGATCGGCGTTCATCCCGGGTCTCGCACACGGAGTCGGGGTCAGTGCTGATACCCATCCTGCAGGGCATTATTGCACAGCTACAGAGCTTGCTGCATGACCCAAACTGCACATGATCAGAGGCACTCATTTGTTGTAAATTTTTTTATATTCTAGCGTTATCAGACTCCCCCCACACCCCGATGTAAGTAAATAAAGCTAAAGATGATGATGCAATCGCTGGAGAAAAAAAAAAAAAGTTAGAAAAACTTTTGAAAGCAGTTTAAAGTAAAAATGTTGCAGACGTCATATCTCCGTGCTCGGTGCCTGGGTAAACACAGAGGGGACCGCAGCATGAATGGGACCTTATGCATCCTCCCACCTAGTCAAACTGGAGCTCGATGGCTTCTTAATAGAGCACACATACAGTAAATATACAAGTAGCTGCAGCCTCCTTCCATCTTCCTCTTACACTCATATTTCTCTCCTGCAGAAAGAAGACTGCCGACAGGAAACGTGTATGCAAAAAGACTGAGAGAGATCTCCACTAACTGAGCACCAGAGGCTTCTGCTTATACTTTACAGTTAGAGACAGGAACTGTTTGATGATCTGATCTGATGGAGCCTTTTCCACTCAGGTGCCAGACCAAACACTCAGCCAGTCTCCCTTATTTGACAAACACGGTGTGCTCTTTGTTACACGTATTGTTACATAATTAGAAATAAAATAATTCTTCTGTTACACAGATTTTATGTCTTCCTAAAACAAGAAGCTCCATAAAACGGTCCGATTTAGCATACGAGAACTGGAGGTGGAAGCAGAGTTTCAAGAAATAGGACGGTTGCGATGCAGAAGAAAAGAGGGGTGACGATGGAGGAGAGGAAGAAAAGCAGAGAGAGAGAGAGAGACAGAAGAAGACGAAGAAGAAAAAGTAGTAATGGGGGAAGTGGTGCGTGTCTTTCCTGCAAATCTCCTCTTTCACCTCTGCTCTCCTCCAGCTCTCCATCAGGCCAGCCAAGAGACACTTCACCTCGCACCCGCACACACATGGAGCCCGAGCCAACACACACACACACACACTGCTCACACTCTGCCTCACACGCACACACACACTCACACAACTGGCATATGACTGTTTAGCCACCCACTCAGAAAAATAAATGACAGGGGCGCAGACACAACGCCTCAGCGTCAGAATACACACACACACACACACACACACACACACGACACCAGATACATGCACATATAGACTTCCATATGCTCCGAGTGCAACGACCCATCAAAGACAGACATGGAAATAATAACAGTTGAATGTAGCCACACATGTACACACACACACACGCACACACACTGACTGTGGATAATTCTAGACATATGCATCAAATCACTGCCTTGCAGTCCCGCTCAATGGCAAAAAAAAAAAAAAGCCGATGCATATGCACCACATATGCAACACGCAACACTCCTGTACCCCACTGTGCAAAATTGAGTCTGCTTTTTCTCACACGCACACACCAAACACACACACACACAACTATAAGTCTATTATAGCATTAACAGGCAGATTAGCTTGTACTGAGCTCTGCACTAAAGAGGATATGATTTATCCTTTTTCTGCAGACAAAACAAAACAGAGGAGCTGCACAAATACATGTCTGTCATCAAGTCTTTATAGGGATACCAGCGTTCACTTTCAGGGGCTTAACACACACACACACACACACACACACACACATACACATAGGCAAGGAAGAGTCACAAAGATGCTATCAAAATAATCTTAAATATGAAACATGTCATGAAAATAGGAGAAAATGAAACAAAGAGGAAATTAAGTCAGGCTTTAAAGTTGAAAATGAATATTCAAGGTATGAAAAAAAAAATATATATTCAAAACAAATTCAAACAATTATGTATCCATATGCTTTTTTAAGCAGTTGCAGGCAGGCAATGGTGTAGCGGCCTCAGTTTATTTTATTTAAATAAACTGGCATTTAATATAAATATGTTGTGATTTGAATGCATTTTTTTTCTTTGCCTAAAACTGCAAATGTAAGAAAAGGCCAATAAAAACGCTGCATGTCTGCCAGAGATAAACTGCACATTTTAAGGCAACACATTTAAAATTAGGCTCATCAGGCTTTGTGACTGTTATAATTTTATAATGTTTAGGCTGTATTGTATTCTTTAATGTCTTATTTGCTGTTTTGCATGGCTGTAACAGAAAGCCCTGCTGTGTTTAGATGAAGCAGGCAGAATCAGGCTGTAACACCACTGTACCTCTTCCAGGTCTCGGCCCATAGTCGACCTGTCGCACTTCAAAGGAAGCCGAGTTACAGCACCCTTGCAAAAAGAACAAAACAAAAAAATAGAAAGAAAAAAAAAAGAAAGAAAGAGGCTATTTTAGAGAATTAGTTTTAGAGTGAATACACACACTACATTATTCTCTCTCTTTCTCTCTGTGTTTTTATTTGCCCTCCCTTCGAGGTCTGCTCCGCGCCTGGGTGGCATCCCCAGCTCCTCAGGTGGAGGTGAGAGCGCCGTTTTTACGAGCTCTTCAAAATCCTAAAGTTAGTTCCCACGTTTCTCTGACTTGAAGCGAGGAGGAGAACAAAATGAAATAATAAAAAAAGGAGGGGAAAAAAAGAAGCCGCGGCCTCCGGCTGCTGTGTTGTGGAGAAAATATCCCTGATGAGCCAATTAGGCCCGCGGTATCACTTAACTCCGGAGTTTTTAACTTGCGACGGTCGATATTCAGAACCACGGCATGTGGAGGAGCGAGGTCAATTAAGGCTCCGAATATATATCCCCCCCCCCCCC
>NC_051432.1:12800306-12801772 GCF_001649575.2 Kryptolebias marmoratus
CCTCGTAATGCATGGGAAATAATTAAACTCCAAACTATTATTTGTGACTTTCCCTCCCCCTCAAAAAACACGAAGGTTCCGTCTTCATAGCGCTGCGTAAAATGCGCACCGATTTCAGCAGAAAGTAGGCAGCATTTATCGAATCCATTTCATTGATTTCTTTGAAATTGCGCCCTGTTTATGTTCTTTCTTTCTTTTGACTGTTGCAGGACATGCTTTTTTCCCCCCTGATATCTGGCTTAGAGAGGAAAAAAAAGTTTATTTTAAGATTTAAAACCCAACAAAACTAAAGTTTAATTTCTTCGCCTTCAGCATTGCCTCGGTGTGCACGGGGTTTTTCTTTGGTTTGAACACAAAATACAAATAAATAATTAAATTAATAAAAAGCCATGCAAAAACGACTAAATTTAAATAGTTTGCCAATATTAGAATGTTCAAATAAAATCCGATTTATTAAAAAAACGTTGACATTTTCGGTGTCGCTTTAATTATTTATTTGTTCTCACAATAAAAAAATGCTTTAATTTCCCCGTGTTAAAATAAAATAAATATGTTGTGCACACACGAAATATAAAATATAAGTTGCAAAAATAAATGTTCAGGAGACATTTAGACAAAATTTAAAACTAAAATTAAACATCTAGGCTTTTGTTTTGCATCGTTTTTCTTGATGCACGTGCTATTTCTTTTAATTTTGTATAGGCTGCAAAAACAAAAATAAATGCTCACTAATAAGATATACTTGACATCGTAATTTAATTATCCCATTTTTTCCTTTCCCTGCCTTTACTTTCACCGAACACTGATGTTGACGCACCTGCTGCAAAGCACTTCCTGTGATTTAAAGTGTGAATTTTATTATTTTTTTAAAAAACATGCCAAAGTACTTTTTTTTTCGTTCCCAATGCCTTGAATCGTGTGTGCGTTGTTTACAAGGAATTTCAGAGGAGTTTCCAAACGTCTGGAGACGACCTGCACCTGACCGCAGCCGCGTCTCTCCTGGACGCACAGAGAGCCGAGCTCTGTCATCGATTACACATAATCTGGCCTAACAACCTGAATAAAGAAATATAAATAAAAATAAACACCCCACATCTTGTGTCAGTCAGGTGACGGTCACTGGGGAGAGTTTAAAAGCACGAGCCCATAACGCATTCCTCCCCAACACCCAGGGGTGCGCCAGGCTCGGCAAACACGAAGTCATTATCGGTTAGATTCCAATAAGGCGAGTCTGTCAAGGAACGGGGGGCTTCCTTCGGAGGATTTATGTCATGCGCACTAAACGTTGCGAAGATACCTCCTAAGTGATGCGCGGAAGGATAAATAACAGCGAGTCCCACCGCTGATTAGACTGAAACAACGATGCGCATTTGGAAGACGGAGTGGGGACGCGAACGTGGGAGGGGTGGAGGTGGGGGGGTTCCCTGCAGATGTGGAGGGGTGGAAGGGGGCATCCACCTGCTTAA
>NC_051432.1:12802570-12805358 GCF_001649575.2 Kryptolebias marmoratus
GTTTTTTTTTTTTTTGGGGGTTTTGGGGGGGTCGGTTGGTTCTGCTGCCGCGCAAAGTGCCTCCTGCTGAGGCCACATGAAGGTAATTAGTCGGTCCCTGCGGGTGTCCCGCCACCACCGTCTTTATCGGCACTGAGGTTACCAAAAAAACATGGCTCGCAGAACAATGACTCAGTCGGGACAGGAGGGAGGCCATCAAACGGTCAAATCAATTTCAAATTGTCCCAATTTTTGTTCTTAAACATGTGTCTTTAGATACACAAAAGTGCACAATTTGTTGTGGCATTTATAAACTGATTTTTTTTTTGAGAACTTAAATGAATAAAATTAAAAGACATAAGAAAGAAGCTGCATGGCAGGGAAGAGTCTGAATGTGTAACATTAACATAAAGACACATTTAATCTGATATGCTCAGAGAGGAAAGGTTAGTTGCCAAGAATGTTTTTGCAAAAAAAAAAAAAATGGTTTCTAGTTTGAAATACCACAAACAAAACCCCCCCTGCTGATACAGAATCAACACATGAACACTGGTCTGGCCCAGGAGGTGGTGATTGTTACCAAAGAAAACATGTGAACACGGTGAAGAAGGATAAAGTTTGGCCTCACAGGATGAAAAAAAGGAGGCGAGGTAGAGAGGCTGAGCTGACGTACCTGCTGGGACATTCTGTAGAGGAGGTTGCTGTCAGTGCTCTGCTGCTGCCATGTCCCCATGAAGCCCGGCTGCTCAGCACTAGGCGGTCTGGTGCTGAACTGCATGGAGCTTTCGCCTGCTCCCTCAGCGCCGCTGCTGCTAACAATGCTAATGCCACCCAGAACACTTCTGCTACTGCTACTGCTGCTGCTGCTGCTGCTGTGACTACAGGAGGGGATGCAAACGCCAGCTGTGCCGGTGGCTCCGTTACCCTGGGCTGGGGGAGACCTGGGCGGCTCCAGGTGGTCTTTGCTGGGCTCTGGTGGGACTGTGTCGCACTCGCTGCCTCTCACATCCAACTCTGCCTCCTTGGACTTAGACAGAAAAAAAAAAGAGGGAGAGAAAAGGGAGGGAGAAAAGGGAGGGCGAGAGGGATGTAGGAGTGTGAAGGAGGAGAGAAGGAAAAATAAGTCAGCGAAGGTGGGTTCTGTTAGGGTCGTGTTGAGGATAACAAGGAGAGGGGGAGATGGAGGAGTCGATCTGTGTCAGTGGTTTTCCTGGCAGCTCTGGTGGCAAAGCAAGGTGTGTGTTTGGAGTTTAATTCTCGTGAAGACAGAGAGCGGAGAGATGAATTTCTTCGGGGGGGGGGCTTGTCTTGGACAGGGGGAAGATGAGCGCATCGTTTGAGGTGAGGAGAGGGGGGATGATGGGGTAGAAGGATGGAGGTGGAAGGGCACGGGTGAGCGGTACGAATGGAGTAAAACAAAATAAATGTTTCAGGGTGTTATGTGAGTGGAGCGAGAAGGTTTTTTTTTGTTTGTTTTGTTTTGTTTTTTTTTGCTTTAATCCATCCTGTCAGTCATTCTCCACTCAAACATGGACTCAAGACAGACCCACTTCCACTCAAACAAACACAGTGGAGAACATGCTGTCCTGCCCACGCATTCAGTCACACTGAAATAATTCTGGAACGCTTAAAGAAAAGTGCAAAAAGTTACTGTGGGAGCTGTCATCAGCACACTCACAACATACAGAGGAATTCTAGAAACAAGGAGAAGTTTGTGAAGTTGATAAATTATCTTTTGTTCAAATGAAATTCTGCAAGATTAAAAATTCAAATAAATCTGAGTCAGAGATAACAGAACCAACTGCAAAACATCAAACTAAAATTTAACCAAAAAAGAGGGGAAAATGAGAATTTAAAGAGGTGAGCCAATAAGAAGCACGGACGTCTCTTACCATCAAATCTGTGCCTGTCCCAGGAAAGTGAAGATGAAGTGTGAGAGTGAGCCACCAGCTCTCCGGCTCTCCCTGCCACCCGCTTCTCTCCCTGCCTCCTTTTTTCTTTCTCTCTCTGAGTGACTCGGTCCCTCTCCCGACGTCCTCGCCGCTGCCTGTCCTCCCTCTTTTTCCTCTCCCCCTGCTCCACTCTCTCTCTCTCCCTCTCTCTCTCTCTCTCTCTCTCTTTCTCTGACTCCTCTGTACTCCGCCGCAGCCACGAAGGAACTGAGTCGAGCACCGGAGAGGGTGTGTGTGTGTGTGTGTGTGTGTGAGAGAGAGCGAGTGACTGGAGTGTGGAAGAAAGAGTGTGTGTGTCAGGCCAGTACGGGCTCAACTGAGTCAACTGTGCCGCTCCACTCTGAGATGCTCAATGACACTGTGCTGCACACACACACACACACACACACACACACATACACACCTCCTCTGCTCGGGGCAGGAAGGTGGGGGCATCGGTGAGCCATAGAAAGAGGAGGAGGGGAGCGTTTGTCCCCCCCTGCCTTATTACCATTTGCGCTGCGAGTGGAGGGCACATCTCAGAGCAACTTACTGTAGTTCCCCTGCGGGACCATCCTGCCACACACACACACACAGTACTTTACAAAAATAAGCTTGTTTTATTACTTACATTTAAAAAAAACTACTTTTTCCTCACAAGTCTCTTTATTCAAAACATAAAACACAGGTGCAAAAAAAGAGACTTGTCACATCTTTTAAAAAACTCTGCAGCCTTTTGTCTGATTTCATCCCCTTCCTCTAATGAAGGACTAATGGAACGCGTGCAATCTGCCACCACCAGCCTGCATATGAACGCGCTCGCTCACAAGCACCTCCTCTCCCCTCTCCTCCTCCTTCTCCTCCTCCTCCTCCTCCTC
>NC_051432.1:12805591-12820229 GCF_001649575.2 Kryptolebias marmoratus
CCCCCCCCCCCCCCCCTTTCCTCTATCATTAGAGAAATGACAGACCAGGTGCGTCAGTCCAGAAGAAGATGTCACAGTGATCTTTCCATCGCAGAGGAACAAAAGACAAAAAGGGACAAGACAGAGAACTTCTCTTCCTCGGCTACATTAAATGGCCTCTGATCTATAGAGTCACTTCAAATTTGGTGCTAAATTGCTGCAGACAGCTGCCGGGCTGCCTGTTAAAAGCCTTTTGTACCAGGCACTAATGGCAGTGCAGAGTTAACCTTTGCTGAGATTATCACACTGGTCGTTACCGTTATGTACAGGGGATTTCTGGTAGCGGAGGAGAAAAGTGCAGCGTGTGTCTTACGGCTTAAAAAAATAAAAAAGTGCACTTGTGTCTTTTGTTTCCAGGTTAATTTACATCTTAACTCCTTTCCCTCTTTTTGTCCTCATCTTGTGTTCTTTCCCCCCCTCTTCTTAGTCTCTCTCTCTCTCTCTTTTTAAAGAGATTTCAAATTTTTTCTTCCATCTTTTGCATTGTGGCCTCTCCTCTGTCATAAAATGCTCAACACGCCACCTCCTGTACATCTACCACCAGCTCCGCTCCTAACAACTTATGGAAATCATAATGCACAAGGCTCAGGCTAATTATATTAAGTGACAATTTAGCTGCTGAGGTTCCAGATTTTTTCTCCTCCTCTCCATCGCTCCCTCCCTCGCTCTCGGGTGTAAATGTGCTAGTCTGTGGGTTTTTCAAGTGGCACTCAGTGTTTCAAGTCAAGCTGGTGGCTCAGCTTCTGACCTGGCTGCTTAATGGCTGTTATTTGTGGGAGGGAGGACTGGACTCTGCCAACAGAGCTCACTCTTCATCCTCGTTTTTCTACAGCTTTTTTTTTTTTTACTTTCTTTTTGTTCTTTTCCTCCTCCTCCTTCTCCTTCTTGCTGATAGTAATGACCATGTACTAAAAATACAAGGGGATGAAGAAAATCTGGAGTGGAAACAGAGAACGAAGAGGAAATAGAATGATGAAAAATCTGTATTAGCTGAAAAGAGTATAGAGTGGGGGGTAAGGATCCTGGAGATCCTCAGGCTCCTTTATTAAAACTATTATTGTGCAGGACTTGAGAATTCCCCGTGGGGCAGGGGTCCATGTCGAAGCCCATATAATTAACTAGAGGCTCAGCTACGGATCAATTACCAGACAAGCAAGTGATAGCTGAATCAATGGAAGATCATCAGGCTCGTTATCAGTGTTGCAACTCATTAGAGGAAAAGTGAGGTAGAGAAAGAGGGAGAGCAAAAAAAAAAAAGGAGGGGTGAAGATGAAGACTGAGGGTGAAAGAGTGAAGCAGGAGGCGAGGGCAGGGCTGATGGCAGCCAAAAGGCTTATGTGTGTGTGTGTGTGTGTGTGTGTGTGCGCGTGTGTTGTGTTGAACTCCTCGTTAGCCGCCGCTGACTGGTGACACGAGGAGCCCTGAACGATGAGGGCAGCCTGCTCTGTAGCAACAGTCACTGAGGCTTGTATGGATCAATACAAATGTGTGCATGAGGTTAAGGCTTGGCCGTAGCATCCTCCCTCTCCCCGGTGACTCACGCTCTCAGTCTGGGGTGCAATTTTTGCAACTTGAGCAGTCAAGGAGGGACTGTCAAAGATTTAAAAAAAAAAAAGTTAAATAACAAAGCCGGCATTTCTAAAAGAGTCTAATAAAATAAAAAAGACGAACAGTTCCCTGAACAGAGTTCAGTGAACACTGTTGGAGAGATTATAAAACGATAAAGTAACAATATTCACTTTTTCAACTGTTAAACAATTATTATGTGGGTGAATACTCTGGAAGTATATTTTAACAATTTGCATTCAGGTGCCTAAAATGTTTTTGATTAAAGTGAAAGACATTTTTAAAAAGTAAGCGGTGAGGAATTTCTGTGCAAAAAGATGTTGACATGTTTTCTTCATGTAGACCATTTCTGAAGTGGTCAGCATCAAATTAGGTAATTAATTAATTAATTAAATAATATTTAAAGTAAAGAAATGATTTACATTTACAATTTCCTTTATTTGTTTATTCTTGTGTCTACTGACCTACTAGAGCATGAACAATCTTTGGCACTGATGCTGACAGCCACACTTTGTGTGTCTTTGTCGTATGTTTCAGTATATGAGTTGTGCAAAATATTAGGTCTGTGCAAAACTGTCCTTTTAAATTTTTACACCTATATACATATGCATACTTACATTTTTTTGCTATAGTAATTGTGCAATGTGACTTATTGGTGGCTGATATTTGTTTTGTGTGACTGCTTTATTGGTTTGTTTGTAGATTGTTGGCAAGTGTGTCCAAGTGTCTCCCTCTGTCAACAATCTGCTTGTCAGTGAGAGTGAGACTACAAAAAGTGCAGTTTTTATAATGCTCTGTGATGGATGGGGGACCTGTCTAGGGTGTACCTCTCGCCTGATGACCTCAGGAGATACACACCAGCTCCGGTGAGGTCTGGTCATTCTTTGAGATTGGGATCTGAAGACTTTATTAACCCAATTATTTTTGATTCTTTGATTTATTAAGTTGTTTTTGTTGTTTAAATGGGTGCTCTTTCCTCTGAGGTGCTGCTTTCTTGCCATGACGAGGTGTGCGGGTGTAATCTTAAAAAAATATTTGGTTAGGTGGTAGCATTCTAAGGTTTCCTGCAAAAAGCTAACTAATCCCTAAAAATATTCCCAAAATCCTTTTTTTTGCATTGAATTATGTCTGTGACCTGACAAATTCGTTTAAAGTTCATTAGCATTTCATTTATGGAATCATATGTTAAATGTTAATTAATGAAAGCACGTGGAGCACGTCAGGCAAAAGTGAGCATAAGTTTAGTTCCGACATGAAAGAAAGTGCAAAAAGTGCAGCTAAAGTAAAAGCAAGATTTTAAAGCCTTCTTGAACTTTTTGTCCTTTGATTGTAAGCAACCAGCCACCCTCCATCACTACCCGTCAAACCTCTCAGCGCTGCCTGTTTGTTTCTCCAACACCAACATCTAATGGGTCAAATAGCCCAGAAATTGGGGCGCAAACGGCTCTTAAGCCTTGAGAGGCAAAGCACCTTGTTTGAGCAAACAACGGTGAGTACGAAACAAATGCCGCTGTCATCAGAGAGTGGAAATTACAATGCTTAACTGCTGTCTTATTTTTCTGTTTAGTTTGTGTGTGTTTGTATCTGTGTGTGCGTGTGTGTGTACTAAAACAAAGTCAAACAAGAAGACAGAAGCTGGTGGCAAGTAGAGAAAAGTGAAACAAGATAATTTGTGAAGTAGGGCCGAAAATGTGGAACAGAAATAATCAAGACTAGTTGGAAAAGATTGTACCTTTGTTTGGAGGGATGTTGCCACTTTTTAGGTTGTCACGTGCAAACAGCATCTCAAATTCACATAATCATCATCATCTGCTCGGTCATTCGAAACTTTTTCCCCCCCAGATTGAAAGAGCCAAGGTTTTTCTTTCCATTTCAAGTTGCGTAATTAAACGTAAAGTAAACAAAAGCAAAACAACAATAATAATAGCGGCTTGACATGGGTCCGGAAGTGGCGTTTCCTAAACATGTGCGTGCGGCCTTAGCACAGCACGTTATGGAGACCGAAGCAGGAGCACATGGCTTGGGGCTGGTTCTTTCAGTGACCTGAATTATGGTTGTAGTGAGTGTGTGTGTGTGTGTGTGTGTGTGCGCATGTGACAAGGAGCAGCGTGTCGATCAGATGGCAAAGGGATAGAACTGTCACTGTTCTGCTACCACTACAGAGCCACAAGACATCATATGACACCAGCAGGAACAGCTCTCTACTTGTGATGGTGGGATAGATGGAGACAGAGAAAGAGAGGGAGACATGTTAAAAAAAATAAAAATAAAAAAAACAGACGAGGGCACAGAAAGGTCTGAGAGATGAGAGGGAGCCACATGATGCCTTGTGTCACTGATCACTGCGATCTGGACTCCACTAATAAGTGCACCTTTGTAAAAATAAATAAATAAATAAATACAAATAAAAGCAGAAAAAGACAGTAGCTGAGCGTCTGGGTCAAGTCTTGTTAGTTCTTTACCGTTTTTCTGCTGTGCTCTCGGTAATATAGAATGGCAAAAGGTTAATTGCTGAGAACATAATCTGCTAATGCTTATTCGGCAATTTGTGACCTAATGACACATGTTATGCATAAAAACACTCCATGTGCTAGTTTTTGTTTTTCCAAGCGGAGGATGCAACCACTCGTGAGGTCAGGAGAAAAATCTACAATTTTATCAGCGCCAGTGCACATGCACACGTGAAAAGTGGTCCTGCGCAGGCTCACCTTTGGCCTGCATTCAGCAAGCTAACCGAACCTACAAAGACCTGGAACCCCCCCCCCATACACACACACACACACTTTTACACAGCAGTACATAAACACTTAAACTTTACTGCTTTTCTGTGGAATAGGCTCTAAACCAACAGCTGGACACATTTCATAACTGTTAAAATGACACAATCAATAAAAAGCTCAGAAGAAATTAAAAAAGAAATACAATCGCGAGTCATTTTTCCAGACATGATATGTTACAATAACGATTTCATCAGTCAACATATTTCTCATGCTTCATCCATACATACATGTAAAAAATTATGGAGAGTACAATCTTATTTTTCTCACAACCCCTCTAATCACCATTATAATTCGTATCACTAAGTCCAATGTGCCGTACTTATTTAAAACACCTAATGGTGAATGAAAGCAAGTGAAAATGAGACATGCAAGTTTATGAAATGTTACCTAAGAAAACATCTCCAATTCTGAACTTTTTAAACTATGAGGCGCTGCACTAAATTCAAGTATTTATTTATATTTGTCTTTCCTACTGAATGGAAACTGTTATTTTCTCATCCAGATTTGTAGCATCTTTGCTGTGCACCAGATGAAAGTTGCCTTTGCGCCACCACTTTTGCTATTTTGTTGACAAGCAGCATTATAGTGCAATCTATATTTGTATAATTTCGGATTATAGAAAAACTATCAAACACAACCCATCAGAAACTACAGGAATACCTAAATTAATTTTGTGGCTGTTTGTGTCCTAATGATGGTGTAAAGAACTGAGTGGGTTTGTTGTGAATTGAAGTAAAGACGTGTGGTGAAATTCTGTGAGAGGAGGAAGAATGTTCCTTATCTTTTTTACAGAATTTTACAGATCTGTAAACTGGGGTACCCTGAGCCCATCCTTCAGGATTCATTTCCTCCTGATTCTTCTTTACTCAGCAGCCCTTTCACACTTACACTCGGATAATTCTTTTCTAATCATCTGTAGCTCCTCTTCTTCTCCCAGCCTCATTTACTTCCCTCATGTCTTCCTCTGCTTCCGTACCCTCTGCTCACCTCATCAGACAGGGCTTCACCACCTCCATCCCCTTAGCCCTGTCCTCTTCCACTGACCCGTGCTCCCCCCCAGTCACAGGGCGTTGTGTCTCTACCTGCCAGGCTCCCTGACAGCCCAACGTCCCCCCCTCCTCTCAGCCCCCGAGAGGAGACCGCCTGCCCATCCGGAACGCTGCCGTGGCAACCCTGCCAGCACCCCTGTCGTGCACCCCACCCCCTCCACCAGCCCAATTTCCACCAAACCCAGCTGCGAGAATTTGACAAAGTCCTCTTCTACAGTGCGGTGTCTTCTATTTCTAATCTTTTCCATGAAAAAGCTCTGTCTCCTGATCTCTCATTATTATGTTTTTACCCTTCCTCTTTCTCATGTACTCCTAAGATATTTCTTTTCATCTGACCTGACTAATACGTCCAGATCTTTGAACTTTCTGCTCCCTTTAACACTCACTGAAACACTTTCTCCTTTTGCCGAGCCTCAGACGAAGTAGAGATGGCGTTAGCGAGAGAGAGCTTTTAGTGCCAAGCTGTAACAATGACCTTTATAACTGTTTATTTAAGGTTGGCTGTTTGTAGTGGTAGGAAGGGAAACACTGACAAAGAAATATGACTAAATAACCATAAAAAAAGAAGGACGTAGGTGTTTGTATTGATATCAAAGACAAGATAATTATGGACTTTTAAAAGTCTGATATTTTCAAGAGAAAAACTTATATAATTGGTCAGTACTGGCCTGAAATTGTGCTGCATGGTCCCATGTTTCACAAAGATCACAAGGTTACAGTCAATAAAATGGTAAACGAGTACTGTTAACCAAAACATCTGCAGTTCATGTTTTGTCTTTTTGAATCATTAGAAGTTAATTAGTAACAGTATTTTTAATGGCCATCCATTTGTTGGTAATTTAAAAAAATATTTGAGATAAACAAAAAACTTGCACAGAGTGGTGGTATAGTCATTTCACCTTGATTTGCGTTTACCTTGATGTATCATATGATTTGTTTCACAGAACCATCTGGGATGACCTTTGTGAAACATTTTTTAAAAGAGAAGAAACTTTCCAAAAAAAAAAACAACAAAAAGGTGATTTTTTTTTTAGCATTATTCACAAACCACCGCAAGCAAACACCAGACCCAGTCGTATATTTAGACTAGGGAATAATCTGAGCTGAAACATCTAAAAATAAAAACTGTTTTCATACAGTTAACAGGCCTTTTGTTCGAGTGGAACTGTGTGTGCAAATATGTTTTGATAGACGTCATCTACGTAATCAGCTGGGCATCTGCTCAGCAGAGTGATGTAGTAATGGGAGCATGCATTTCACCCATTAACCTTTGTGAGTAAGATGGAAGTCTGTGGCTGTTTCTGTAAAAACAAAAAATAAAATAAAAACTCTATGAGCTCACGAAAGCTTAGATTCAGCCCAGAAGGTCTGCGAACCATCCCGAGCCTCCACAAAAAAAAAAAAAAGAAAGAAAAAAAAAGTTGAACTGGGAGGGAGGTGGGAACAAGAAAAACATGTGGGTTACATTACTCAGGAGAGCCTTTATTTATGGCACACACATGACAAGGAACATAAACGCTAACACTACGACAAACACACAAACACTTGTGATTGTTCTCGCCAAAAGAAATTCCCAAATGAACATCACACAAATCATCTTGTGGTCGTAAAATCCACTCCGCGAACAAGAAGCAAAATTTTGGGAAAAGTTTGGGTTTCCTTTTAACTTTCAGCACATCTCTCTGTCTTATCTCTGTTCTTTTATTGACTTTAGCTGTGTGTACAAAAACCTTGTGAACGTACAGCTCAGGCAAAAATCATTGCGGGGAGAGAGAGAGAAAACACAAAGAAACAATTATAATCCTACCATCAGATTCCAATTACAAGAAACACAGAGGAAGGGTTAAGTGAACATCAAGTCATATTAAACTATAAAAAAGCCCATTGGTTTGGGGGACTTTGATGAAAGGTTTCGTGTATTAACACACGTTCTCACATGTGGCCAAGTTACATTATTTGATTATTACAACCACAGGTCTGGCTCGCCAGCGCTGACTTCCCGCTCCTGCGTAACCACTTCCACTGAGAACAAGGACGTATTAGTCGGAAAACATTGATGAGAGAGAAAAAAAATGTCCTGTCTACATCTGGCATTCACGCAGGCTACAAACCCAGCTCTGTGTGTGTGTGTCGGTGTGTGTGTGAGTATTGCTGGATGTAAGAGTTTATTCCATCTTGCATGTCTGTGTTACATTGCTTTTAAAATCTGACACATAGACAGATGTAATGAGCGACTGGATACAAACGTCTCCGTAAACCTTTTTTCAGCTGTTAGTTATCTTCCAGTCACACAGAAATCAACTTGAGCTCATTTAACTTTTGTCTCGTGTCGAACTTCCTTGCCTTCTTTCCTCCTCACACACCACCACACCAGATTCTGTCACCTGTCTCCGCACATTCAATCACTCCCAGAGAGGCAGAGAAATGGGCTCCATACTCCCAGAGGCAAGACATAAAGAGCTGTGAATGGATGGATGGATGGCAAGGGCGACGAAACCAACGGCTAAATTATTAAGTGACACTTTGCTTTGAGACACACAAACACACTCATAAAACAGGAGAGTAAACGCATTAGAACAGTTAGCCTCCTGAATGCACCCGACAACTCGAGTACATGCTGACTCGCGTCAAAATTGTCAAACCAGGGATGGGGCTCTTAAAATTTTTACGCTGCCGCTTGAAGGGACGTTTTGGACCCGGGGAGGCTGTCTGTGTGTGAGTGGCCCTGTTATCGTAGCCATTGCTGCTGATAAATAAGTAAATAAGGCAGAGAAGTGGTGAAGCAGTGTTGCCAGAGCTGACAGCACATATCCACTGTGAGGGTTTTTCTACCCCCCCACCCCCCACCCCTTCCCTTCCCTCGGTGTGTGAGTCTCAGCAAATAGGTATGCACACCTGTGCATGTATGTGCATGTGTCTGCGTGTCCTCCCCCAGACTCTGACAAGCTCCAGGGGGGTCTTGGTCTTGCCACCCTCTTCCCAGAGAGAATGTGCCAAAGCGGGGCTTCTTTCACTTAAGTCCCACCTGGTCTTGATTTCCTGTGAACAAGGCCGGAGCACACTGGGTAAGCTCAGGTCTAATTTGATTCATAAGAGCCCAGGATGACGCGCCATTTGGCCACTATGGACCCACAGACTCTGTGTTAAGGTCCAATAAGGGGGAAGTTTGAAGCCACTCAGTTTTTCTGTTTATGTGGCAGCAACAAGATCACATCACTAGACGAATTGAGGTTCTTTTTGCAAGTATACAGTAAAATAACAGTTAACAATGTCTAAATGATATATTAAAAGATAATTAAAAAGAAACCCTAAACAAAACTGGCAACAAAACATAATGATAAATTCTCAGCCCTGACACATTTGTCTAGTATCCAATTTTAGTTTACATTTCACAAAGCACTGTCAAATATGTGTTTGTTTAATTCCTCATAAAAATGTATCTTGAACAAAAACTCTTCCTTGTAAAGTCTGTGTATTATGTAGAAAAAAAGAGGCCATAGCTCATGCAAAATCCTTAAAAATAACTGTAAATGTTCTGGACACTTCATGTACTCAGAAATCTTTTATAGAAATCTTGGCGGCTGATCTGTCAATCACTCACCCTTTTCACAAAATAGTTATGCAACATGGCCGCAAAGATAAGTCCGTCTTCAAGCTACATCCGGTTGTCCACAAATGCAACAATCAAACCTGCCAAGTCATGCGACAACGTGTGCTTACCATCTACATGAATAAAGATGGACTAAGTGACACCATTAACTTCCAAATTTTCTGAGTGCTGCCATATTGTATTTTTTGAAGCCAGAGTTTAGGTATTTTTATTATTGAGTCAGGAAAATGTTCCATTCGTTAACATGAGTGGTAAACGAGTGGTTCAAACCTACTCAGAAACTTGGCTTTGTGAGTACCTTAGAGGCATAAGGACATTCGACTTTACCCCCTATGCTGCCTTGATTGTTACACAAATCACACCAACATAAGACAAAAAATCTTGGCTTGAAAGTATTTGTTTGTCTCTATGCAAATTTATTAATCAAATTAATTAAATTCCATTAAACAAGGCAATTAGTTAATAAAACTTTTACTGAAGCATACCCAGAAAATATATTTTCAACTGACCATAGAGGTCAATATAAGATGCTAATTAGTCAAAACAGCTGTGTTTTGGCTTTGAATGTACAATATATCCAGAAATCTTTTAATGTAGTTTGTTGGAATCCAGCTTGTTCTAATATGCTGCTTAACCAGTGGAAAATCTTACTAAATCACACATTTTTAAATTTAGTTCAACGTATAGACTCTAATTATATTTTGGTTAAAATAAATTTGATAAAGCTTAAAGATTTAACAAGTTGGGTGGCATCATTTCTGAAGCTGAACATAAAAAGCATTTAAAAAGTTTAATTATATGACCGTGTTTGCCAGTGTCACATGTTTTGACATCATTCCGGTCACTAGTAAGGTGGTACAGGCAGCCTGACAAAAAAAAAAAAAGAATGCAATGAACTGATTCTTCGTCTCCTAAGGGCTTTGGAGTTTGTTAATGTGCTCACTGTTTGAATTTATTTGTATTAGAGTGTGTGTGTATGAGTATGTGTTTATCTGAGAGTATGCTCACTGTAAAGCCTGCTAATTGCAGTTGAGACTCTGTTAATTAACACAAAGAGAGGTCTCTGGGGTGCGTATGGGCACTGTGAGTGTGTCACGAGTTTTCATCGAGCTAACCTGTGGGACAAAACAGCCTAATCAAGAGCCTTTTAAGTTCTGCCATGCTTACACGGGAGGATTAACTGAAGACACACTTTAGTCATGGAAAAATGAGACAACTGAGAATCACGTTGGTCTGGCTTGCAAAAAAAAAAAAAAGCTATCAGCAAATGAGTCTTGAAAGCTAACACTTTGTAGTCACTAAACAATAGCGCTGACAGCAAAGAGGGAAATACTTTAAGGTTGTGATGGCTTTATTTAAATTGTAAACAATATGATTGCCTTGCTGTCATTGTCGTTTGCAGATTGATGGTTTGTGTATGGCAAAGAAACGACACAAGATATGCCTCAATGTGTTGCAACCCCCCCCCCACACACACACACACACACACACACACACACACACACACACACTCCCACCCCTGGTCTTCGTTCGCTCACTCGTCTCTCGTTTGTTTTTTTGAAATAACTTCCGCGCTTTTTACTATGCCTGCCAATTTGGACAGGAGCCCTGGTCAAAGACAGATTACACCGAGTCGCATATCAAACCTAATCAATCTTCAGCCCCCGGAAGGCATCACTCTCCCAATGAATAATTACAGCAATCCGGTTACGAGTTGCCAGTGCCAAAATGTTGCCATCACCCACCATCTTTTCAGATGTTGGAACCCCTGGATGATTAACCAGTGAACTTTGAGGGTGAGAAGTTTGAGAGCGTGTGAGGTCCCTGCGAAAAGAAGTTCAGAGGGAAATAAAAACGTCAGTCATCACAAGTGCTACTGTTTTCCCTTTTTGAGTGATAATGAAGTCATTTGAACTGCATTAAATCAAAGTGGCACCTGTGGTGTGCAGAGGCTGGTGATGGTATGTGCAGAGAGTGATCATGAATGTGTTTTCATTCAGGATTTAGCCTGGCTGGGCTGTTCTAGTCAGAGTAAGGCCAAACTCAATTTGGCTTACACATCTTTAGTATAACTGTATTGCAGTAAAGGAAAGCACACGTACAGACACACGTGCACACTAGGAGATAAAGATGATTAAATGGAGAGAAAGGGATGTGGAGAGAGGAGGGAAAAGGAAATAAAAGAAGGAAGAGAGTGGGAGAGTGAATGAATGATGAATGAACAGATCTTCGTGTTGGTAAGAGTGCTACTATCAGCGGACAGTCACACACTGTCAGTCAGTCATTCAACCAGTGATACGTGATGTATGAAGGGGTGTGTGCGTCAGACAGGCTGAGAGTCTTTCATCAAGAGGCATGTTGAGTGGAAAATATCGAGAGGAAATTGACAAGAAACTGCTTTTTTTTCCTCCACACCAGAGAGGGAAGCCACTGCGTCGTGCATGAGAGGAAGCGGTGGAGGGAGGAAAAGAAAAACGGGGGAGAGGAGCGAGCGTCTAACTGCAGGGCAGCTGTATTGAGCGGAGGAGGGTGTCATTTAGAAAGTGGCTGGCTCAGCAGTGGCCATTAGTAGCACTGTGACACAGTGGACCGTCAAGCAAACAGACAGGGGAGAAAAAACAGCACTGATGTGGGCAGGATGGAGGAAAAGAAATGATCAAATTAAATTAGAGCTGAAACGAGCAAATAATTTCTTTAAACAATTTGTTCTTTATCTTTATCTTCCTTGTGTCAAAACACTTTTTGGTTATTAGAGTAAAAAACATTTTACATTTCTACTGCCTGGGAAACCTAAATTAGATTTCTGTGCAGTAGAACCTTGTGTTGTTCCCACCTCTTTGTTAAACGTTTTGTGAGGAAGTCGGGAGGGAGGGGGGGTGTTATGAATGGCTGCATTTTTTTTAAGTCACACCTCAACCTTCTTCTATTTCAGACTGGAAGCTTTTAATACCTTAACCTAATCAAAAAATGTGAGTAAAATAAAATGATGATGCTTTTGCAGGCTACTGTTTTGGTTTAGAGTACACTAAGGTAAATTATGCACTTAAGTATTTTTTTTATTTCAAAATACATTAATTAAAAAAAAGTCATAGCATTAGGTAGTGAGGAATCGAGGGCCCAAATGGCACGCAAGCGAAGGCAAAAACAAACTTTATTTTTAATGAAAACAAAAAGCTCCGCAAAGGCAGGAGGTCCACGGAGAAAAATCCAAAACATGAAACTGAGCGTGATAAAACAAAACTAAGTTTGACATGGCATGAGCACAACAAAGCTAAAGGCGAAAGACGAAAGGAAAGAAAAAAATCTGTCAATGAACAACTCAAAGCCTGGAACTACAGTATGCACTGATGGAGGTGGTGACTAAATACAAAGCAGGCGTGTTGATTAACAAACTAGTATCAGGTGTGCAAGACTAACAAAAAAGAACTGGGGGAGCAAACTGAGGAAATGAAACAAGAGTAAAAAAGTAACACCAAGGCAAAAAGATGATGAAGGTGAACCAAACCAAACTTAGATAGATAGATAGATAGATAGATAGATAGATAGATAGATAGATAGATAGATAGATAGATAGATAGATAGATAGATAGATAGATAGATAGATAGATAGATAGATAGATAGATAGATAGATAGATAGATAGATAGATAGATAGATAGATAGATAGATAGATAGAACAATTTTAGGAGAATACTAATATTTATGCCATTTTAAGTAATCTGATATTTTAATCCCTGAAAGCCTTTTATAATATTATGGTGAAAGACTAGATACCTAATACTGGAATAATACAGTTGTTCCGAGAACCACAAACTATCCAGCGCTCCACCACAAATAACTCTGATTTTAAACCAGGGGAGGGGAGATGAATGAAAGACAGAGACAAAGATATAACTGAAAACTACTAAGTCTCTGAAATTCCTTAGACAGCAGAACTGGTCGTGAAGGCTAAACACTCCAGAGTCTGAGTGTTGGCAGACACAAGACATTGCCTCAAGATGACACATGAAAGACTGCAACCTTGTGACCAGTCACAACTGTTTGTATGACTTCAAGAAGTAGTTATGTTCCAGGTCTTATAAAAGCAAGATAGAGGGGAAATGGTGATCAGAGAAGATAAATAATTTTTAGTCCATTTTTTTGTGTGCCCAACTATGTCAGTGATTACATTTTTGATGGAAAAACTACAATTACACCTTATTTATTTATTTGCCTCCACAATAATCTGAGCTTTCACGATCCCACTGCTCCGTCCAGCTGCCCACAGCCAAAAAGCATTTTACCAGGGACAGTGTGGTCCTACTGGAGCGACAGGAATTCGCAAACAGAGGGGGTAAACCAAGGTTAGTGAGATGTAGGGTCCAGGCACGATCCCAAACGACGCAGGCGGCGTTGCGGCCAGCACAATCTGGGGTCCTTCTGCTCACTCGCCACACTAGGACTCATGTGAAGGGAATGCAAGATCTCGTCAAGGGCCAAGTTCAGAGGAGCACAAACTGCTGGAGGAGGATGGAGTTAGCATATGAGAACTCTGCGTGTGTGTTTAAAAACCTTGACGAGTAAACTCTGGCTGCCATCATTCGTCAGTCACTTTCTTTGTGTTGGAAAAGACGGCCTTGCCACACCCCGCGGTATTCTCCTTCAGGCCAAGTCTTCTTCCATTCCAACAAAAAGGCATTAAGGAAAGAATAATCATTCTGGGCGGCAGCTGCCAATTTAGTCTGAACTTATTTATCTCATTCAGAGTCGTATTGGAGGGATACACACATGGCAAATACAGACTATTTAGTTCCCGCAGATTGAGGAGAGACTGCTGGCAAGGTAGACAATATTCCTCCACTGAGCCTCCTAGACAGCAAAAATAAAGAGGCAAAGTTTCGCTAAACCTTGATCACTGCAAACCTGTTACTTGCTGCCAACCTATTTGTGGCTTGTTTATTTATCACCTGCTGCCATGAAAGGCAGGCAATAATGTAACTGTGTGTTTCTTTGAACCACTGGACAGATTTTAATGGACTTAATCACTGGACATACATCTAAAACCATATAACTTTAGGAGTAAACACAATTCAAGATGCCCACCCCAGCTGATCAGCCTTAGCAAACACAAAAATAGCTATAGCTCAGTCATTTTAGTAGACATTGAGCTACTGTTTGGTGTGTTAGTAGCTGAAAGTCCACCCCAGCACATTCGTCCAAGCACTAAAAGGTTGCTACAGAAGCTACTTTTTTTGTTGATTTTAGTAGATGCGTCAGCACTAACTCCATTTCATTTGCCATTTCAGAAATGAAGTTGTAAATTTTTGTGTTTCTGTAAAATTACATATTACAGTAAGTGCACACAAGTACGGCAGTGACACATATCTTAAATGGCTAACAATACAGTAAGAGATGACCTTTCTGAACTGAGCAACTTAACACACACACGCACATATACACACAATCACAAATTTCAGGTTTGGTCTAATTAGTGCTGGTATTTCCAGGGCTTGTTTGCACAAATTGGAAATGTGTGATTTGAATTAAAATATGGTGAAGGGTTTTGGTTACCAATATAAAAAGAGAAAAATAAAAGGGGGGGGGGGGGGGGGGGGG
>NC_051432.1:12820255-12849494 GCF_001649575.2 Kryptolebias marmoratus
GGGGGTTCACCTTGCATCTTGTTTGGGCTCATACGAAAGTAATTTAGCCCACAGAGGAGGGGGAAAAAAGAACAAGGTAAAGGAAGACAGAGGTAGTGAAACAGACAGAAGGAAACAGAGTAAGAAAAAGAAAGAGAAAGGGGGAGGGAGAGGCATTCCGTTTGGCCCAGAGTGAGAGGCACTGTGGGTATCTGAGGGCCCTCACCGCCAGTAATTGCTTCCATCTCCTCCATGGTCACACTCACACTCATATGCACAGTTTGCAATGTAAAAGCAGACACTTAATCATAAAAATCCACCATTAAACCAGTAGGATGATTGTTTACATTCATAATTTTACATTTAAGTGTCCGTTTCTTTAACCACTGAACTCAGGTTTGGTAGGATTTATTATTAAGGCATAACAGCTTCTGGATGAGGCGATGAAGCCCACTAACTCTTTACCTATTGAAGAGAATCAACATGAACCCCAAACTAATAGAAAACAACCTTTGTTTAAAAGTACAACACTCTTAACTGTGCATATATGTTTGTAAAAGACAAGTAGACCTTTTGACAAAAAAACTATGCAAGGATGAGTGTTTGGGCTCAATGCATGTCGCTGAGAAGCGACTACTAAACTATTTATATATCTTCAATGAATGCAGGTATTGGGACAGCACTAAGTACAAAACAGATTTCCTCAAAGTAAAATTTAAGGTTAATGTTTTGTGTCGTATTGTATTGAATCATTTCATTTTGTCTTTTAAAGTCTTGTATAGTATGTTATTGTTTTGTATCATATTGTTTCATATTGTATCCAACTGTATTATATTGTATGATATAAAATAATAAGACACTGATTATAATTTTTTATTTTGTATTTAAAACCAAAACTTACTGATGTGTTTCAGATTTTGTCAGTGTTTACTTGCCACACATAGGTTTTATTTTTGTCCATCTTAAATTTATTACATTTTTACAAAAATTTTTCAAAACTTTCTCAATTGTTCTCAAAACTTTGTTCTCACGATGCTAATCAGTTTATGTTGATACGAGAAAGTTCTAGTAGGAGACACTTTATATGATATACATTAAATATGTTCCCCAATTTAAAAAAAATGTGCATTGTGAAGTTTTGATGTTAGAATTTTGTAAGGACATCTAAAATACTGTAAAATCTGATGCTGAATTCTGGTCACACGTATTGTGGGAGGAATTTGTCCCACTGTTCTTTACAAAGTTTCTTCAGTTCACTGAGTTTTGTTGGTATTTTATCCACAGGTCTCTACAGAGACCACACAGGGTTGAAGGCAGGACTTTGAGCCATTGCAACATCTTGCTTCTTTTTTTCAGCCTCTGATGTAGATTTGATGCTTTGTTTGGTACCACAGCACTATACTGCACAACCAAACACACGAACTGTTAGATTGTCTTACTTTTGATCAGTTCTCTGAAATACAAGTTTATAGAAGTCTACATAAATTTGCATTTCTGTTTTAAGATTTTTTTTTTAAAATGACGCTGGTCTCTGACTGTAAAATGAGCAGGCTATTATTTTCACTATTTCCTGGAGACACATGCACACCGACAGACATGCACACTCGTGATTAATAGGAGTGGGACCTTAAAAGGCAGCAATAGTCATCTGCTGCTCTGCTGCCAAAAGAAAACATACAGCATTAGGCAACTACACATGGTTTAGTTACATTAGACTGATATACACTACCTTTCATGTACAGAACAAAGAAAGTCTTTTCACAATAAACCATTGCTTTATATCCTTTATACTAAACAAAGCAGAGAAAGGGAGATGTGAATGTGGGGAAATGAATAAGATAAATTTAAAAACGAGTGAAACAAAAGATTTAACGTTATGTTCCATGAAAGCAGAGAGGAAGATGTTTTCAGTATATTGGTTTGGGGAAAAATATGTTTGCTATAGTCACTTTACCAGGTGCAAAAAAGGAGCTGCATATAGACCTGAACTTGGAAGTAAAATAGCGTCCTACGTAAAAAACAATTCTTAACTTTACTGGGTTAAGTTGTGGAGTTTAAGCAGCGGATGAAGTGTGTGTTAGGGTTCGAGGTTCAAAGCGTTAATGTGAGTGGGACCACTTGAGAACGTTAACATGGCAAGTTGAAAAAGTGTGTCAGCCACTAAAACGAATGGAGTTACAACTTATGCCACACACACGCGCTTGTACAGCAAGACGCTTTAACATCCACCCATGGCTCTCACCTGAGCAGTAATTTTAATGATCATGAGCCAGTGCGACTGAATCGGCTGAGCTCACAAATCAAAGGCATGTGGGGTTGAACATTTCCAGTGAAGTGGCAGAACAAGAGTGCACACGTACAGTGTGTAAGCTAAGCAGGTGTGTGTGTGGGCGTGTGTGTGTGCGTCTCTAAGTTACAAAACAACAAAGAGAAGGACTTGACTGCCCTCTCCTGACTTGATGGGATCTTTGGGGAATCTAATATTTCATTACCGAGAGCAAGCATTCAACATTACCGAGCATTCGATGTAAAAGTATCAGCCCTTATGCCTCTTGTCCACCACACACATTTTGTAGCCTCACTGCAGAGAGCTCCTGGGGAAACCTGCCTCAGATTGGTGAGCAGTGAACGGATACGCGGGATCTGTGGGCTGTAGGAGTGGCTGTCACTTTATCAGTTGCCACAGTAGATAAGGTGGAGTGCAGCAGTGGTGCAGGTAATGATGCTGGGGCCACTGGAGTGAAGGGGAGGTGTCTCTGGTGCTGCTGTCTGATCACATCACACACTTCTCACAGCAGCTTCCCCACATACATACTTACACCTAACGCTTTAACAAAAGTGGAAAGTTTTACTTTTCATCATATAGTTCTTTGTCCTTTTAGGGTTTTTTTTCTACCCAAATAACTTGCTGTCATCAGCTCTTGTTTTTGTTCACTTTCACTAAAGAAAATCTTCAGTGATAAAAACTTTAGGTTAACATTTTTGTTTTGTTGCACAACTGCAACAGAAATGGTTACAGAGGAAAAAAAATTTCCAAATTCAAGTTTTCATGCTCATTTGACATGACTTTTTTCAATGTGGTGCCCTGTGATAGCCTATAAGCTTTCCAGGGTGTAATGTGTGTGTGTATATATATATATATATATATATATATATATATATATATATATATATATATATAATAAGTCTAAAATATCTTATATATAAAAACAAACCAAAGAAGATTTTTCTAACATAAATTTTATTTAGTCAAGAGTGATTTTTTGAAAGCCAGTTTAACATTTAAGGGATATAACTTGCTAAAAATGTATGTAAGAAAATCACAGACATTATTCTAAACTGAGGTTGTTTTTTTTTTTTTTTAATCAAAAAACAGCTTTAAACAAAGCCCCTTCATGGTAAAAAATACTGTCTCAAATAAAGAATAATAACATAACAGATTTCCAAAAACCAGTTCCCCTTCCTTCATCTATCAAGGCCTGTGAGCTGATGTGGCAGATTCTTTTTTGATTATGTAAAAAAACAAATTCACAGCTTTGGACAGCCTAATGAGAAAAAAAAGTAGACCACACTGATTTTATAGACAAAAAAAAAATCTTTCCTTTTCGACAATTAAAACGGAGCATCAAAATGTCTTGTTTTTCTTTTCTTGCTGTTATTTAGGTGCTCCATTTGGCCTGACTTCAATGTCTGGCAGTCAGGCGCACCTCTAAGGAAATCTAAAAAGAAATTTGGTTCAAAATTCCCCCCCGCCCCCAACATGTATTAACGCGAGACTTTATGCTTTAGAGTGAAGACAAAAGAAGAAAGTACTGAAACCTTACAGAATAATACACAAGTCTGTCACAATAAATGTTTTTTTTAAAGCAGTCTAAACACAAACAACCCAACTAATTTTGTCTGGACGAGACAGAGAACATGACAAGGCTTTAGTGAAGTCCTGCAGCAGCAACTTCCACTGTCCTGCACCTAACCCTAAACCACTGGTGTTTCCGCACGCAGTGTTAGAGAGGTTTGCGGTCCAAATGGATTGTGATCCAGCAGAAACACGGCCTGAAAGGACATCGGAACAAACGTAATCTAAACAGCATATCCTACATTGGGCCACTGCGGCGTAAAGAGAGCCAAAACCACACAGTGTAAGCTCACCGTACAGGCGCTGCTCATGTGTGAGCGTGCACACCAAAAACGGCTGGGTCACTTTCAATTAAGGGGAGAATGACAAGAAAACAAGCACAGCTAAACAAAAGAGGTGAGCGGAGGGCAGAGGGGTTCACGAAGGACAGACAGAACTCAAACAAACTGTGAGACTGATACGGAAGAAGTTTGGTGCAGGATGTACACAGGAGGTTCCTAATGCGTGTGACACGCTGCACGGTCCTTGCAAGAGGCCGCCCAAAAAGCCCAAACAGAGGGATTAGCTGAACACAACACTGATGCTTTGGCCTGCGTCTGCACAAAGAAGAGAGAAAACACTGTAAACTGTTTACAGGGGAACACAGGCTTGGTGCTCAGTATCTGTGTGTTTGGATCTGTGTTTACAGTGCAATATTGCGGCTTTTGTGATGGGTGGACTCCTCTCTGATTGGGACAAGATTAACAAAGACACAATGCAAAGCGTGCATGTACTCACACACAAAGACACACACATATGCATACAACAGAATTTACAGCTAACAGTTAAGGCCCTGTCCACAACACACAGGCACTTTTTTAAATGAGATTTTCTGCTGTGTTCACATCTATGTTTTTGGTGAGAAAACTGAGATTTTAATAGATTTAAAAACATATTTCAAAACATTTACAATCAGTTTTTCTTCTGTGTGAACCTGTCAGAAACGATGACATAGCAGACTATATGGCTGTGAGTTCTTTCGTCTGTTTGTTAGCAAAATCGTTCGTTAGCAAGTGATTAACCTGGCATCGTCTGCATGGGAACCTTTTTTCAGTTATCTGTACCTGTTGTTATGAATACCCCAATAGATGCTGAGACAAAACCAAACAAGCCACATACCCGTCAGGCTCATTAACGCACGCTTGGTGTGCACCTTTAAACTCTTGATGCTAGCTCGCTCGCAGCAAATGTAGCACGCAATTTTGCCGGAATGAATGCCACAGCAATGTTTGTTTTCTTTACTTTTTAAAGGAGAAAATCTGTCTGACAGGCCACATTTGCTGCTTGATATGAAAGCAATTTCGGGTTCTGGAAGTAGAACAAAAGAGAAAGCCGGCTAACTAACGAGTCTTTGCCCCGATTCAGTAAAGCCTCGTGAACGGTAAAACAATTAGCCTCTCCTGCACATGGTGAGGAGCCGCTACAGTATGAAGCTAAACAGGGAGCCAGGGTTGAACAATATGGTACTACTCTGCCGTGTGTGTGTGTGTGTGTGTGTGTGTGTGTGTGTGTGTGTGTGTGTGTGTGAGTGAGTGACAAAGTGCTCTGATTGTACAGACAGAGTGGCTGTGTTTGATAATGGTTTCCATTAACCTGGGCTGAGTTGAAGGACCTGTGAGACTCTCTATTCATCTCTCTTGCCGTCTCTCCTCCCATCTCCAACTCTGTCGCTCTCACACATCACACAAGAACCCTTGCAGTGACATAAACTGGGGGAGAAGTGTGCTCCTTCATTGTGTGGCGATGGGCAAAGGGGTCAGAACTTCCTCAAGAAAACCTGAGTGGTCTCCAAAACATTTGGCTTATCCGAACCATTAGATGTCCTTCTGTGTTATCCAACAAGCGCATCAGAAACATGCCCCATCATCGAGGGCCTCTAACTTGTGTGCATGAATACATCTTACTTTCTGCATCAATACAGCCAAGAGAGAAGAGGAAAGGGCTAAAGAAATGTGGCAGAGAAACAGGAAGAGACTGAAGAAACAAAAAAAAAGCCTTTTCTTTTCAGAATCCCATCTTTACCTGGAGACTCTCTATTAGAGCAACATGTGTAAAGCTCCTCTGAGATGGTTTGACTAGAACTAAGATGTGGACATGCACTACAATGGTTAGAGCACAAGTATGTCATGCAGTAGTGAATGGGAACAGGGGAGGTAGTGGAGCAATTATTGCAGTGAAGCCATTAGGGGCCAGGGGTGGCTTCTTTAGACTATCACAGCAGCTGACTAATGGACAGTCTTGTTTCCTTGCTCGTTCACATCCTGGATTTATCTCTTGCAGTGCGCCGAATATACTGAGGTTTTGCAAAGCAAAAACATGGCTGTATGTCTTTGATGGTGTGTAGGTGAGTGTATGTTCATGTTGCCCAACTTAACTCAACTTAACTCTCAGAGCAGCCAAGGATACCTTTTTGTAATTCTGCAATAGGACAGTACATGACAGCAACACATGCTGTGATATTAAATAAACCCTGCAAAAAACTGAAATATAAGTGTCTGTTTCAATGTCTGTTTACTGGAAAATCTTAAGGTGCCTGATAAGACATCCACTCTGTGTTAAAATTGATTTTAAAGAGCAGACATTATTTTTGATGATTTAATCAAATACTGTTGTCGTTGTTTTTTAAGTTTGGAACAAAGTAAACAGAGACCTCCAAAATTTTCAAAATTTAAAGTGTTAAAACACAGCTGAAGCCATTTTGGTCTGACTAAATGCATGAAAAACAGGCAATGGATCTTTGAAAGTGGAGTTTGGTGGAAAGGTTATGAACAATGACTCTCTTACCTGTTGTAGATAGCTCTTTGAACAACCTAAATTTGGAGAAAATGAGTTTAATTCTGATCGGACTTGTCTGAATGTAGCCAAGACCAAAGTGAACTGGTGTCATCTTAAAACAACTCCCCCCTAAAAGGTTTCATAGCAGTTCATGCAAAAGCTTTTTAAATAAAGTTTTAAACTACAGTAAATTTAGACTTCCATAGAATTCAATGATTACTTACAATGGAGATCATGTAAGTCTGTGGTTTGTTACAATAATTAACCGTGTGCAATGCTAATAAAACAGAAAATATAAACTGTACTCATCCAGAGTAACCATCTGATGAATGGCAATAAAAATCAATAAAATCACATTTGCTTTATCTGCTATCTTTTTCTTTTAACATTACATTTGCATCAGAGGTGATCTGTCCAGGGTGTACCCCACCTCTCACACAGTGACTGCTGGAGATAGACACCAGCTGCCCACGACTCCGAAAAGAGGAGTGGGTAAATGAAAATGGATGGATGGATTTGCTTCAGATAGTTTCTGGAGCAGATTGCATGTCGCAAAACGTGTTTCACATGAAACATTACTTGTAATAAACCTTTCACAAACACAGTCATCAAAGTAAATAACCATGGACCTCTGTGTAAATTATCATGTGAAATTGATGGCAGTGTAAAAGCTTTTACAATGTTGTTTGCATGAACCACTATAAAACTCTTTGAGATTGGAGTTGTTTTATAGCAACAGTACCCTTTGGTCTTGACCCCACTCGGACTAGCTGTTAGCACCAATGTGGTCATAATTAAACTCTAGTTCTCCAAATTGAGGTTGTTCAAAGAGCCATTCAAACCAGGTAAGATACTGACTTGTTATATTCTGTACACAAAACCCCACTCAAATAATCAGAACTATTCCCTTGACATAATGTGTTAAAGTAGTGGTCCCCCACAAGATACGAAACCCAGTATTCTGAGTGAGTATCCTGGGTTTCCTCCCTTCAAATGCAAACTGCTGTCTGTCAGAAGCAGAGAAATTGTTTCTTATCATAAGATAGCTTCCAAATTCATCTTTAGGTTGTCTGTGATTTTAAAACTTGACATGCTAATTCTACAAAAAAAAAAAAAAAAAGTTTTAAGAGGTTGGGATTATTTCTATTTCCGCGTTACACTAAAGTTCAGTGAGAAATAAAATGCAAACACTGGGTTGGAAAAAGCTTGTGAAAAATAAACAGAGTTAAGCAAGTTTTTTTTTTTTTTTAATTTAAGACAAATCAGCCTAAACAAACACACAGTTTATGAGTCAGGTGGTGGTGGTATTAAAAAACGTGAACGTTTTCACCCGTAGACCAGATTAAGAAAGATGAACTAGTTGACAAATAACTAGGTTTGAAGACAGGTGTTGCTTTCTGAGTTTGGGTTCTACCATTATTTAATTAAACAGCAAAACTTTTCTTAGACTTTTTAAAACGTGGTTTTGGTATTTGTTCCTCAAATTTAATCGCACTCTGTGTTTGTACAAATCAAAAGGCCTAGAGCAAAAATAAGTTAAAGGAAGAAGAGGATGTTTTTTTTTTCCAAAGGTGAACATTATGGTAATACTTAGATTCATGTGGTGTGTGTCTACATCTAATAATTTCCCCGTACAATACCCCATCAGTTATTTCAGCCACAAGTCTTCTTCTGCTGCAATTATATCCGAGGTTTAAGGTGGTATATTTGCCAGACATGTTGGAAAGAAAGCGATGAAGCATGCAGTCTGAACTCCTCTCTCTGCCAACCTGAGTTTTTGGATGAAGATGTGAACAGAAAGTTGGTAGGGAGAAGTTCGGTGATGTAGAACTAAGACTCCGTCTTAATTTTTCTTCAGATTTTATTCACCTCAGTATCAGTCAAAATGAAATCTCAGGATGCAAGAGAAGCAGGGTTGATTCTGCAGGTCTGCTTCAGTCACGGCAGCATATAAAGTGGAAGAGTCTTCGTAAATTTGAGTGGTCATTTTACATCAGCCAGGTGGTTGTGTTTGCTTTGATAAGTGGAGCTGATTCTCAGAATGTTAGTGTATGATATTTCCACAGCTGTATGAGGTGTTAATGCGCTTAAGGAGAAAAGGTTTTCATGCAGGGGAAAAAAAGCTTTCAGATGGAATATACGACAAGAGAAAAAAAAACAGTGCATAAAAGTGATGTGAAGAAGCATCAAAGGAGTTTTTGGAACATTTTCAGTGACAAAAATGTGGTCAGATTTATCGTGTTTTGCTCAAAAGCAAATATTTCTGCAAAGTTTGCTGTGATCCACTCACTGCCTCCTACTGCAGCTCTTCTTCAACATTTCTAACTCACTAGATCCTAAAGCATTCAGAGGAGCAAAAATACACCAGTTCTCTATTGCATCCCAAACACCGGGACAGTGTGAGAACAGGTAGAAAGAAGTATGTGTTTACGATTCTACCAATCCCATTTATGTGTTTCCTGAGAAATAATTAAAAATAATAAGTGATCAATAATGTAATCTGAGTTATTATATGTATTTCCCCCTGGTGTCGCTTTTGGTGCAAACAGAGCAGACACTTACAAAGATCTTTAAAAAAAAAAAAGAAGAATAGAAGACTGAGAGGAGAAAAAATAGGTGGTCTGAATTTAACACACTTTGATGGAGACCGAAGATGAATGTGCATAGAATCTGTGAGTAAACATGCACGCTGGCATAATTTACCTGTATTTAACCTCATAGTAGTGAGTGTGGGATGTTTGCTGCAAGATCTAAACTTACCTTAGGAATTGAGAGAGCGCAGCAGGAGCACATGTAAAAGAAAAGAGAGAAAGTAGATGTTTTAGTCTGGTTACAATCACCAACCAATTTGCATAAAATCAAACCAAAGGCTGAAGAATTTGTCTGCCTCTTAAGTGCATACCATTATTTAGTTTATTGAGCACAGATAACACGCTGCACTCCTCTCCACCGTTTATTCCGTGTTCACAGGAGGCTACAGAAGGGTTAACCAGGAGGTACATATTTAGGAGACAACCTCAGTTCAGATGAGCTGTGCGGCTGCTCTTGTGGCGGTAATGGGAAAATTGCACTGAGAGGAAGGACACACGCAATTAGAATCTGGCGAGTCGGTCGGTGGTGGGTGGCAGGAGTTGGGGGAGGAGGAGGGGGGCAGGAGGAGTGAAGAAGAGGGAGACAAGGAGGGAGGGCCCAACGGACACGAAGTGATTTACTTGAAAACTGGCGTTTTGTGCACCGTGGCTGGGGCCTGTCCTCGCCTGCCTCAGTGACAGCAGCCCAGATGTCAATCAAATTAGCGCCCATTTACAGCTGATTTGGTCGTGTCATTTGCAATATCCCCCTTCTGCCCTTGATGCAGTGGCACACAGAAGGAAAGGGGGTGCGAGTGGAGAAGGAAAAGGGGTAGAGGAAGCCAGAAGGAGAGTCACTTTATTGCAGTCTTTCTCCGTGAATGTCATCTGCCCACTTATTGTGCGCTCCGGTGGGACAGCGGGAAGGAGGAGAGGAGGAAGAGAGGAGATCCTTCACTGCATGGAGTGGCTCACTAGCACATGCAAATAGGGCAGCGGCGTCGGGGGAGAGGCTGGCGCGGGTTTTAATGGAGTTGGGGCAAACTCATTTTACAGCACAGAGCCACAGAAGAGGAGGATAATAATATAGCTCAGTGTGTGTGTGTCTCTGCGTGTGTATGAGTGTGTGTGATTGTGGGCATGTGAGCAGGATGGAGTTTAGAAGATACTGTGTCAACAGAATTCCTGGTAATGTAAAAAAAAAAAAAGGTGTCCAATCTAACTTTGGATGAGCACTAATTAAATGTATTAGAAGCTCTAAAAAGTACTCCAGTTTCACTTCATTTCCAATTGTGTATCTAAAAACCTGGCAGGTTGCTTAGATACACCAAACACGAAGAGGAGGGGGTTCAAAAGGAGTGAAAAAGAGGAGAGGATAAAAAAAAGTGTCCTGATTGATGCTGTTTGATTCAATTTCCAGCTTGTGGAGACATTTCAGGGCCCCAGGGGTTTCTGCATCTTCACAAGGAGCACAGGAGGGGAATATGGTGGGTACGAGGTGGGGGGGAGGGGGGTGTACCTCCCTAATATAAGGCGGAACAATGAAAGGTGCTGATGTTCAACTTGCACTCTGAATCTTTTCAAAAGATCACATCTAATTGACTTGAAATGGAGACAGAAAGAGGGTAGAGCTCATCTTAAAGCATCTGCCACAAACACACACGAAGAAGCTTGAGTCCTTAAAAACAAAAACTTTTACTATCATCTGTTTGACTGAGAATAATGAACTTTTAGGCCCAGTATACACTCTTCTGGATATCAACTAATATGTTTTACCTCATTTAATTTTTCTTTTTTCCATCCACACATTTTAACAAAACATTTGAACTATCAATGCCGCGCCACATCCATAATAACATGTCAACACACAGAGTAAGAACATTTTTAGCTTGACAAAAGATTTTTTCAAATATTTGCAATTTTTTATATTGTTTACAAGTTCTTTCGAGTAACATGACCTTTGCATGTGGAAAATGAGGTTGTCACCTGTAAAAAATTAACATGTTAAACATGTTTCGCCTGCGATTTTGGAATTTTTATCATGTTCATGTGGACACATGGTTTGTTGCGTGGGAACATGGTAAATCTATATAATTTTTTTGTAAGCGTATTTTTGTACACAATCAAAGTTTGATGGTGACAGGATCAGGACGAAGTTAGACAAACACAAAAACAAAATAGTAAAAACGACTCCACAGTTTTGGTTTCTGTGCACATGTGATGGTGAGAATGTGTTGGTTAGGTGCCTAACCAGTCCAAAAGTTCACTCGCCTCCCTGAGGACTGATACACTGGCAGCCATTTGCCCCGGTAAGTCGTTTTTCAGAAAGAATCATTTTATAAGCCTGAAAAATCAATAAACAACAGTCCCTGGTTTGAAAACTTTTGCCATTTTCTGTATACTTTGTGTTTACTGATAAGGTACTAACTGCTGTTAACTATTTGACTGAACTTTACTTCAGAAATGACCAGACTATCCCTTTTAGTTCTCTAAGCTGAACGACTGGAAGTGTTCCCTCCATGTTTACATGGGGGAGCTCAAAACAGAGCAATGACTGTGATGATTGATAAGATGATCTCAGGTGCGTAGCTTTGCACCCACACCCTGCTCTTTGACACATAAGTACTATATATGGAAATGAAACTGAACTGAATTTTATTGCACGCAGCTACAACTGTCATTAACATAACAAGGCCAGCGCTCGATGAACAGTGGGAAAAGGCGCCATTCAAGTGCCATTCAGTTGTCAGGTTCCGGTGAGAAACTGAAAATGCATACGAAAGCCTGAAAAGTGGCTTGTAGACGCACACACACACACATGCACACACACAAACCCAGAGGGTGGGTGGAGTGCTGGGCCTGTCACTGCTCCATCAGTGACTCCTTCCATTTAATGCCGGTCCTGTCACAACAAGACAGGAGCAGAATGAAGTGGATCACCTACAGGCACCACACCTCGCCTGGTCTCTCCTTCACCGCTTTGCCAATCTGCCTGAACAACAGACAGGATGACGACCCTGAATGGTTCACATCAAACGAGAAGTTCTCTCTGGCTGAGGAGCACTGCAAATTAGGTCCGGAGCACAGATTTTTGGAGGGTTTAAGAGAGTAGAAAAAGGTAGACGGAAACAGAGGGAGTGGTAATCACTGTCTCTGTGTGCGTAAATTACCTGAGTTGATTTCAGTCCAATCTGTCTCTGAGTCTCCAGAGGGGAGGAGAAATATATGTGTGTGTGTGTGTGTGTGTGTGTGTGTGTGTGTGTGTGGGGGGGGGGGGGGTGACATTTCCCAGTGTTCCCTGCCTCCCTGCCCTGTTAGCACACACACACACACACACACACACACGATCCTTCCAGTAATACAAAGCAATTGATGGCACAGAAAAAAATAAAAAAATTTCCACTGGTTTGTGCTTCTCCCCGCCGTCATCAACTTCAAATTTACTAAATGCTTTATTAGGAAGGCATGAATTAGCACCCATGTGCTTTCAGTTTGAGCGTTTGATTACCGACTCACCTCAGCAATGCCTACGTCAGTCCCTCATAAAAAAAAGAAAGGAAAAAGAGAGAAGTGAAGGAGGAAAAGAAGAAAGTTAATGTCAGGATGTGCCCCATAATGACTAGTATAAGCTCTAGTGGGAGCTTCCTCTCGCGCCAGTTCCAGAGCGGGTAGCTTGATTGGGGATAATTGGCTAGCCTTCACTAGCGGTTAGCATCCAGGCGTGGAGACAGAGGAGGGCACACGGGCTTAAAACACACTCACACACACTTTTACTCACATATGCATACAAACATACAGTATATAGACATTTTCAAGTTGAAATCCATCTGCAGAAACAGCCAGAATAGACTGTGGGACCGGCATGGTCGGCAGGGCCGAGGGATGAAAGAACACATCCGAGAATGATTCAAAGCATCACTGTTTCAGCTTTGTTGCAACTTCAAATCTGTTTAATCATTCAAGAGCATGAGCATCCTAACATTTATCTAAGCTGCGGTGCTGAACAAAAAAAAAACAGACTAAAATAGTATTAATTCAAGCTCCAGCACCTTACATGCATAAACAGACTGCTGTGCTGTTTTACACAAACTGATCACATTAGGGGTGTTTTGCATGCAATCCTGCAGAGCGCAGCAAACATTTAATAGGTGTGCAAAGTTGCATTTCTCTGATGGCGTCCTCAAGCTTCTATTAATCAAAGTCTAAAAGCTAAGCTATCGGCGGCCGAGCTGGGAAGAGACGCTCGTAAAACAACATGCACTCACTCCCTGAAGCTGCAACTGCACACACACACACACACACACACACTTTCTCTTTTCAAAGAGATAGCTATGGAGAGGCACCCACTCCCCCGTTCTCCTGTTATGCCAGCTGCAGTCCCATTAGAGCTTTACTGCCCTCCGGCTCCGGTGACTGTAGGAACCACATGTTGACAGCAGCCAACCAGTGAAACACAGCGGCCCATATTCAAAGCAATATCTGCTCAGCGGGACAAATCACCGAGGAGAGGATGAATGATGCCACAGGGCTGTGTGCCAGTTTATTGAAAAGTCTCACACCAACAGTGAGTCTAAGGGGTCTGGATAACCATTAAATAATAAAAGAGCATGTAAAGTTATGCTGATGCTTTGTATAAACCATATTGTTTGGGCTTGTAAACCAGCAGATAAAATCTGGCAGTAATTTGTATGCATTCTAACAACGGAAGTGGATGCAAACCAGATAAATAAGAAAAATTTGAGAAACAAATGAAAATACTTTTTTCCACAACCACTTCATAAACCAGCTATGGCAAACTTAAACCAAACCGAGTCTTTTCAAAACTGAGAATGACACTTTTTGATGTTTGCTACATTTGTGAAAGGGTGATGTCAAATGCATGACTGATTCTAAGGTCATGTTTGAAAAAACATTTAAAAATCATGAATGATTAGTTGTTGTTATATAATTCTAATATATTTACTTTGACTAGTTGCAAATGTGGCACAGTGGAGCAGTGTCTAAGGCTGTCACCTCACAGCTAGAAGGCTGCAGATTCAAAACTCCGTTGAGGCCTTTATGTCTGGAGTTAAGACATTCTGGTCATTCCTCCCACAGAAAGCATGCAGGTTAGTTTAACTTGTAACTCTAAGCTGCCGTGTGAATGACTGTCTGTCTTGTTTGAATTTTTGTGGTCCTGTGATGGCCTGACAACCTGTCCAGGGCCAATGACTGCTGGAGAAAGGCACAAGCCCCCTGCGACCCTGTATTGACAAGCTGGTAAAGAAAATGGACGGATGGAGGTTACAGATGCAAATCTAATCATGATAACAGTTATTAAAACCAGGAAAGTCAAAGTAACGTTTTTAAGTTCAAACACCATTACTTGCACTGCAGCTGCAAAACATGGCTTGTAATTAAATTTTAAGGACAAGAAAGCAATTATTTAAAAAAAATAACTAAGTTTTGAGTCAAGAAAATTTTTATAAATGTTTAGACCATCCTTTGATTTTAGTTGGTGATAATGAGTCTTTTGTTAATTGAACTCTAAACTGTGTTTTTATAAGTTACTTACTCAAAGATTGAGCTCAGAGCTGCACAATATTAAAAGGAATTTTAAAGATGCCTTTAATAAATATTGCAACCACAATATCACTTTTAAATAATAATAAATGATATTTCTCACTCCTATCGTCTCTTCTGCCATCACTACTCTCACCACTCTCTCCCTGTCCTTTAGCATCCCGGCCACTAACATCTGCCAATTTTTTATATATATATATATATATATATATATATAATTGGCAGGCAAAATGTAAATGCATGACACCTGAATTAAATTTATCAGTCTACAACTTATTGCAATCCAAGTAGTCTCTTGGGATACTGGTATTGCGTAGATAATACAGCATATACATTGTGCAGCTTCAGATAAACTGTTCACTTCATGGTTTAGTCATTTTAGCACAAGTTTATAACAATGCCTGCCTGAATATCTTTGGCAGCATCTGTTTATCCTTTTTTATCAGAAATGAACAAACTCCCGACTTAACAAATTCCAATTGTTTTTAATTGGCAATACTCCACGTAATATTTTAGGATGACATGTGAGTACCCCGACACACGCACAAAAGTTGGCTGTACTTCCACCTTTGTCGCTGAACGACATTGTCTACAAAGCTGCTGTAATAACACACATTCTTTCTGCTGTAATCAGCAGGGGTTCACAAAGAGCTTCCTCTGGCCTGCCGCACACACGCAGATAGGATGCTTTAACAAATTAAAGAAGCTTCTGTAGCCACACCTTTCACTTCAAGAGCTTCTGAGGAGGTGGACAGTGTGTGAGGGTGGAGAGGAGAGGGGACTTGGGAGGCCGCTATGAATGGCAGGAAATCCCTGAGATGTTTTCTGTACTCCTTTTGCCACAACCTAAAGCCCCCACGAAGGTGGTGAGAGGAAGCAGTATTTGTGACACACTCACACTAGAGCGTGCAGTTTCTTTTCTGTCGTTTTGTTCCTGTCCTAATGTCTCGCACACAAAACAACATACATAAACATGTCGAACACAAACCCTTCTGAAGCCAGATGTCCTGGGAGAGGGAGGCCAACGTGCCCTTTCACTTAAAACATCACACACACACAAACACGCAGACACACAGAGTGGTGTGTCGGTGGGCAGGGGAGTGTCCCTGCACAGGAATGTGAAGGAATGATAAGTTGTGGAGGTGTCAGGGGAGAGACCCATGCTGTTACAGCCAGACACCTAAAAGCAGTCCACCCTGCCTGCAACTCCTCTCCTCCTTTTTTCTTCTTTAGCCCCCCCACCCCCACCCCACCCCCTTCTTTTTGTTTTTCTTTCTGTACAGTGAACTCCTGATTAGACTCCTTCACCTTTGCCACTGTCCCTGACACTAACAGTCTGTCCTTTTATCTCTTCCAACATTTCTCTAAAGATCATTTCCTTTTTATCAGTCTCTCCCTGTGTTTTTGTTTGTTGGGTTTTTTTTCTCAACAAAGATTTCTTGGATCATTTTTAAGACTTAGACTAAATATATATATATATATATATATATATATATATATATCAGATATATTTGCCCAAGACAGGCTTTGGATGTACATCTACAACTGATTAACTTTTGGAGTTAACCCAATTCAAGATGGCCCCCACAGCTAATCAACCATAGCCAATCAAAAAATGGCTCTAACTCAGACGATTTTACAAATATTGAGCTAAAACTTTGAGTGGTACTAACTGAGACTCAATCCCAACATGCATACTGAGTGCTAACAGATCACATGAGATTGTGCATAACACTTTCAAGATTTACCAATCATGGCTATAATGTCTCCTCTCGTCCTAAGTTTATTTAAACTCTTGCATGAAGACAGGTGATATGCATTTCTTCAAGGAATGCTAGGCCTTTATTTATAAATCAGCCTTTTAATCAAGTACCTCGCTCAACTTTATCCACATTTCCTCCTTTATTCAGTCATAATTGCCCACAGAAACCAGGTCACAGTGACCTCCTGCAACACAGATTAAAGCACAAACAAGCTCCAGAACGGAGGTGCGATAAAGACTTGAGTTGAAGTGAGGTGTATCAGTGGCACATAAATGTCCTCAGACACGCACAAGCATGTCAAAAGAAAAGAAAATTAACCACGTTTATCTTCAACTTCACGTGGAAACAGTAATTACTGATCCCAATTCAAACCATTACCAGTTTATCTGCCCACACAGTCTCCTGTCGTCTTCACAGTTTGAAAAAAACAAAAAGTTATACCACAGTGCCAGATCATGAGGTCATTCTGGACTTTTACACATGAAAGATTTTTCACGCTTGTAAGTAGAATGTTAAAATCTTATCATTACAAGAACAATCTGCAGTGCCGAGCAGTTTCAAATGCCAAGCTATAGCAGGGAACCTATTGTTAAAATGCATTGCACCTGCAGAATCAACAAGAAAACACACAAGCTCCATTGCTGCTCCGAAAATTAAGCTGCATTTCCCCTTAATGTTTGCTTCCATAAAGAAAGCAGCAGGGGAATTTACCAGAGCTTCTCTTTGATTTTTTTTATGACTTTAGATTTATAAAATGTGTCTCCTCTAGGTACAAAATTCACACACAGCTTACCTTTTATACTGCTTTTTTCCTCTTTTGTTTGTTTTGTTGTTGTTGTCTTTTTATATTGGATGTAAAAAGCGGAGGGCAGCAGCACAGAGAGAGTGACTCATGCCAATAAAGACGAAAATTGAATAAAAGCAGATGTTAAAACTTTCCCTGGCAATTAGGATTAATTGCTGAGAAGTCATGTGACGATTAGGGAAACTGTGCTGTTTGTTTCCAGCCCGCTATGATATCACCTGCCGTTTGAAGTCCGTTTGAAGGTTAATGACTTTGAGAGTAAGCATAACTTTCAACGTGTTTTTATCCTTTAAGGGAAAAAAAACAATTATTTTTGACAAAAAAAAGGCTTGCAGAAAAGTGGGTGTTCTGCACCTGAGGAGGACTGATTGTTTGCGTTAGCGTCAGCCACTAAGAGGTGACGTGTTGAGACCTGCATCCTTGGAAGCCCGAGCTCCTTCCCAGCTTTCGGGCTTGCTGTCGCGCCCCACCCTGCAGCAGATGGGCAAGAGTGTCTGAGAAGGTATTTTGAGGTGAGACAAGATGCAGAGGGTGGCTCACAAAGGCCTCCCTTTCTCTTTCAGTTGTGTAAAAAAAAAAAGAAAAACTTCTACAAGTAGAAGTTATCAGACATGACAGATTCAAATGGGCCCAAAACAGTAACAGGCCAACTTGCAGTGGTTTTGTTAAATTCTTGCAAGTTGGAGTACAGTTTTTAGCTCACTTCAACACAGAGAGACACAATGAGAGGGTACAGCTCTTTTATGGGCTGTCAACAAAACTCTGCGCATCTAATAACAGTGCCCAGTCCAAGCGGTGGCTGAAGCACCCCTTTTAGCCCATCACAACTTAAGTGGGCGGAAGAAGAGTTAAGGCAGCGAGAAGGAGTCGAGCGTGCGTGGGGTAATTGTCCGAACCAGGTGGAGTGGTTTCCAAATGGGGAGGAAGAGAGACACGGGTGAGCAAGCAGACAGATGGACGGACAGGTTTATTGTCACAACGACAGGCACTCCATCCCATCGCCGCGGTCACCTCTTCAGAGTCGTCAGCGGAGATCAGTGCAGCCCCATTGAACACGTCCGGGGGAAATAAGCGGGTTGCCGCCTTGACGACTGTCAACACTGGGAGCTGGATGGAGTGACAGGAGGCATAAACGGCAATAAAACAAAGGAAGGGACTGCTGTGAGGAGAAGCATTGGAGGGCACATTTGTGGAGGAGGAAACCACTTCAGCTGCAACACAATAATAGCCCAAACTCCCACCGAAGGGAGTGAAAAGCAAACACAGTTGGATAAAAACTAAAAGACACATTTTAGTTCAAAGCCTCGCTGTGCTGTAAATTATTGTACGAGGTTCTGCCACTCAAAGTGTGATGAACACAGCAGCGACAATGAGAGGAAGTAACTGATAGATGTTCTGGCAAAAGCGGTTTGACTTCTGAAAGCTGCCTCTTTCTCTTGTCCCGGCTTTAATCATGCACTTACACACACGGTCCACTTCCTATGTCCATCCATGAAGCGTGACTTTCACAAGACAAAGAATGTGACGGAGAAAGATGGCAGAGAGGAGCACCATGGAGTAAAGGCTTGTGAACTATGGCTGATCACTGCCAAAAGTGCCTGGGGAAGAGGCGTATGGGGTGGAGGCAGGGAGGCAGAGGGACATTGAGACAGTGGATAAAATGTCATCTTGTCCTCTTTTTTCACCAAGCGTACATGATTCCCATTTCACCCCTTTTATTTTAGTACTACCCAAACATTCTGTGCATTCACATCAGGGGGAAAGGTATCCTGATCTGTAAAGTGAAGGTGAAGGGGCAGGGCTTTCTAGTTCATAAAAACAGAAACTTTACAGGGCCACACTTCAAGATCAAGGGCTATGAGTTGCACAAAAAAATGACACTATTGTAACTATTTTATTTGTTTACAATATTTGTATCAGTATAAAAACAAATGTAAGTTTTAGTTTAATGTATTCAGATTACATTTAATGTCACTGTCAATTAACCTTAGAAACATTCAAAATGGCAAAAATTGCATCATGTATTGCAATTTAGGAATGCTGATGTTTCAACAAACATGATGTTTTATGTAGTATATTCTGACATATTACATTTGATGTTATTGTGGCTCTCCCCTAAATGTGATTTGTAAAGTCTGTTGCAGGTTTGATAATTAGTTTAGAAATGAGCCAGTATGAGATTTTGGAAGTATGATAACCTTGAGCAAAACTACCATGGTCTCACAATATTCAAACAAAAATTTAACAATGCATCACGTAATTTATTTGCTTTTGTTTATATGCAAATACCTTTACTACCGCTGCTTAAATAACACCACATATTGCTTAAAGTGATTATATTTTGATTTCAGCAGTAATATAATATTTATTTTTTAATATATTTTTTGATGGATAGAAAGATACAGATAGAACACAGGTGAAGATGTTGGCAGTCATTTTGATTAAAATAAGTGTTAGCTTTTTCCTGCACTCAGGACACATATTTTAAACCAATTTGTGATCAGCTTATTCTTTTATAACATTTTTTATTAATGATATTTAAAATCAAGGCTGCAAGTTTAATTTAACGTAATGTAATGTTGGGAGCCTGACAAGCTGATGTAAGTTAATGAATTAACCGAGTTATTAGAAAGCCTGCAGCTATACAGTATATGGTAACTCTTGTAGCTTGTTGTAAATGTTTGTTTCAAAAGGGTGAGATAAGTGTTGCTCTTTAGGTAAACAAGCCATGACTAACTGTTTATGTAAAGTGAATCACAACAATTCATGGGATATTGAATTCTTAAAGTGGTGTCCCATGTTGCAATGAAGATTTTAGCCTCTATTCTTTCTATGGCTTCTAATTAAGGGCCAAGGCGTAGCTGTATGTGTCGGGGTAACGGCAGGAAACCAGATTCAGCCTAGGATTGTGCAGAACAAGGCCCATCTGAGTTCTGTAGCTTGTCTTTCTTTCCACTCCCTCCCTCCTCACCTCCCTCCTGAGGGGGCGCTGGGGAACATTCCTGGGCTCCAGCTTCTCTACTCTGGGCATTAATCCCCTACAGCTGTGCCCCTTACTCCCTAATTCCCTCCCTTCGTCCTCCCCCTTTCAATCTTGCCCCAGCTGGTACGGTCGGACTCTGCGATACATTTTTCACAAGCGACTCACAAAGTGACAAACGCAACCCAACGCAGTCTTTCAAATTCACGCACGCACACATCGGTGAAGTGATACCCAAATATATACTCATAAAACCATACGCTGCACAGGTCATAGTACAAGCCGCTTAGATTCGCTTAGAGTCCCTGCTAGGCAGAAACAACGTGTCACACACATACAAAGCACACAGCTGTAAATGTATACAGAAAATCCCCTCTGGCTTTGCCCTGAAGCTTCTTTTGTGAGACTAGGGTGAAAACCTGAGGCCCCAGCATCACACATGAGGACCTCAGGACAGCCCATCATGACTTCTTTCCCTTTGAGGGAGACAGAATCCCCTTCATATTTAATACTGTGATATAAGAAAAACTCTGGGAATAGTGTACAGGAGGGAGGGGACTCATAAATAATGAAATAAATGGGAGATAGAGATATACAGCGAGCTAGACGTATGCAGGTCATGGCAAGGTTTTGTCAGTTGAGAAAAAAACACAAAATAGAAGCGAAAAATCACCATTTTGAGTTTTTGATGACTGATGATTTTTTTCAGTTTTTATTTTAAACCAGAGTAAAAAGGGGCACAATGTGTTACCATATTAAAACATGGTACATAACCAATTATCACCTTGATAAGCAATTGTTACTGTAGGCTGCACTCAAACTCTGTGAAGGGTCATATAACCATACAGGCCTGTGTGTTTATGGCTCATGAAAGCTGCATATTTAGCAATAAAGAAATACACAATTGTGTCGTCCATTTCTGTAGAAGTGTCTGTCCTAAACCAGAGACTGCATGAAAGGGATTTTAAAGATCATTGTCAACATATTTAGCTCACCTCCTCCCTCCTAAACACTGTGACAGACAGGAGCAGAGTTAATAAGCCATGTCTCACGAGAAGCTGCTGAGTGCAAGCGTGTGTCTGTGTGTGTGTGTGTGTGTGTGAGTCAGAACACTGGGTCTCGCAGGAGCTCAGGAGTAAATTAAAACACACTTTAATAAAGTGACCAGAGGCGAGGCCTGTGGGCCACCTCCTTCAACACACTCGCACACACAGAAAGGCGGACACACACCTCTGGGACAGGATGGAGAGGTATCCTGGAGAATGGAATGTGGACAGACGAGGGGGGGACAAGAGCAAAAACAGTCCACTGAGGAGAGGACTACAGAGGGAGAGGGGTAGGAGGAGGGGCAGAGAGGTCAAAAGCAGCAGGCTTATAGTATTTCAAGCTTCTCCACTCCGGCCAGGTGTCTCCTAACTAAATAAACCACTTCAGTACACGGCTGTACCTCCTACCGGCCTCTGAAAGTGTGCTATACAAGGAACTCAAACCTTGTACCTCGTTCTCTCAACTGATCACTCGGCAGGATTACAGCTGGGAAGAGTGTGTGCCTAAGAAGCATGTCTTAATTCTTTGCCTGTGTACAAAAGCAATCTGCAGACACCTTGAATATGGACAAGACGTTAAGTACAACAACATAAATAATTAATGAAGGCGTTATTTAATTAATAAAGAGCTTTTAATTACAGTTTCATATTCAGCGCTGATCATTAAGTAGACCAGTTTATCCTCATATGTGAAGTAAGCAGAAATTGTGAAATTTTAACAACTTTTTAATGAGTAAAGATTAACAGACACTCTTAAATGTCCTTTTTCTGGGCTGTTGTCTCTTATTTGTAAAAGGAAGTGTCATCTGTATAGACCGAATTCTGCGTGCAAGTTTGGTGCAGAATTTTAGACAGAGAGAAGAGATTTTGCTCCAGTAGATTTCTGGTTTTGCTTTTGGCTTACTTATGGTCAGAGGTTTATTCATCAATTTTGACTGGATTATATTTGATTAATGGAAACATCCATCTATCCATTTCTTTACCTGCTTGTTCTTTCTCAGGGTTGAGGGAGCTGCTGGCTATTTCCAGCAGTCATTGGGCAAAGGTGGGGTACACCCTGGGCAGGTTGCCAGTCAATCACAGTGCCAACGTAAAGATGAACAAGCCAGGCACACACTCACATTTGGTGAGAAATTAGAGTAACTGACATGCATGTTTTTGGATTGTAAGAAGAAACCAAAGTACCCAGAGAAAAACCCATAGATACATGAGGAGAACATGCCCCAGCCAGGAGTTGAACCTGCAACCTTCAGTGTTAAACAAGTGCTCTTCCATGCGGTCTCTAGTCTCGGAGCCCAAGCAGGGATGGGCCTTGGAAAGGTAGAAGCCAAACTGGGAATACAAGGTGCTGTAAGCTTTAATTCAATTCAAACCACCCTGTGCCCATTCTTTCCTGAATGGAAGCAGTTGTGTGAAAAGTATTTGCTCAAATACAATACCCAGATTGCTGAATATCCATATTACATGTAATCTTTGTCCTGATTTATGGTTTCTGACTGTTGTTTTGTTAATCTTGGTGTCTGTGTTTATGATTTGTAATCTACTTAATTGCGTGAGTGTTCTCGTTTGATTTTCTTGAATGAACATTACTTCCTGTTTTATTTTCTTAAATGAAATGAGTTTTGTTACGTAACCTCTTGTGCTTTTTGTTAAGTTTCCTTCCTGTCACAGTTTCTAATCAGGTCACATGGAATGAATTTATCATTAACTTCCTCAGTACTTGAATCCCACAATTTAAATTTGTCTTTGTCTGTGTCCTTGTCTTTAAGTTTGTCCCATGTTTACTGAGTTTAGTCTTGGCTTCCTTTGACCGATTATTTGGTTAGTTGAAGTTATCTGTTCATCCTAGCATTCTAGCACCTTTTGAATGAAGCTGGGAGATTTGTTATTAATCATTAGGTGTCTGTTGGTTACACCAGAACACCTGTAATACTCGCTGATAAGCTGAAACAATCAACTAAAGAGCTGGTGCCACCACCTGTTCATTAGAGCATGTCCGACCTAAACTATTAACACGCAAGTGGTGGACAACAAACAAGATTTTTTATTCTTCTTGTTCTTGTTGAGGTACACAAGAATGGAAATGCTGTATATTATGAACACATTCTAAAAATGAAATTCCATGTGTCTGTGGATAGTTCAGCTAATTAAAGTATTTGTTTTTTTAAGCTTTAACAGCAAAAGAATACCACCTAATACAATATTCGTTTCACTAATTTCTAAACTCTTTGTTGATCTTTGAATTGCTGTGAATGTTTTGTAGAAAGCAAAGTTAGAATGATAATGGGTGGCACCTTCTAAGCATCATTGTATTATCACTGGCATGTAAGTAAATGGGAAAGCAATGATTAAACCCATAACAAAATTTTCCAGAGTTTTCATTTTGATGTGAACTATTTTTCTTAAGTATGTAAATGATCTGTGACACTGATGTAAGATTGGAACAGTCGAGGTTCTTGTGGTCAAGTATTGTCTGCTCCCTAAAAGTCTCAGTCTTGGTGTATGCAAGAAATACCTCCCACACACTGATCCCATCCCCTCTAGTCCATTTGCTCCAGCACATTCAAATGGCCCATTTCCTATGTGAACGAACACACTCATAAACACTCACGCACACACACGGGGCTGTGGCCAAGTGCTGGGGACTTCCAGTGTCACTGCTGCCAAGTCCTCCTCGCTTCTTCCAAGGAAGACTTGAGAAAGAAGCATCTCTCGTACACACACACACACTAACACACAGAGACGCACATTCACAAACATTTATGTAGAGTTCTCAGAGAAGCCAAGTAACACACTGTACTGCCACCTCGATGAAAACCCCCTCCAGCCAGCAAGTTACAATGTGCTGATCTGAAGGAAATAAATGTTGCCTGGCAGATTACAGGGTGACTTATCTCCAGTGTAGTTTTCATCTATTCAAATGAAATGTGTTTTAATTTAAGCTGCTTTGCATTTGACTGTGGGGCGTCACAGCATGTAACAAGTATGGGCTTTGATAAAAGAACTCCCCTGTCCTAGAAAATACTCTATCTATCTATCTATCTATCTATCTATCTATCTATCTATCTATCTATCTATCTATCTATCTATCTATCTATCTATCTATCTATCTATCTATCTATCTATCTATCTATCTATCTATCTATCTATCTATCTATCTATCTATCTATCTATCTATCTATCTATCTACCTATCCGTTCGTCCATCAATCCACCCTCCCATCTATCACTGTACTCAAACTAAAAGTTGTTTCTCCCCAGATTGTGACTAGTTCTAGACCAGTGTCAAGCTGTTCGCCAGCTAGTCTCAGTGGCAAATAGTTTTGGCGAGGGAGTCACCAAAATGTCTTGAAATCTTCTCAGTTTGAGTCATAGAGGCTCATGCTCTTGTTGTCTAAATTTTGAACATGTTCAAAAAAAAATTGTGCAACAAAATTTCTCTCAAAATAGTCACAAAGTTGATGTGGGCATCTTTAACAGTTCTTAATTTAGTTTCAGAAATTTTTAGACAGCAAGAGCTGTAATTTGAGCTTCCCCTATGACATTTCAAAAACATTTAAAACACTAGCCTTAATGTTTAGGGCTAAAAACCATACCAATGATAAATATTAATTATTACCAAACTGTCTAACATCATTTTAAAAGTGTACCTCAGTAAATTCATTCATAAACAAGGGGGAAGCTGCCAAGGTGGGTACAAAGCAGACTGAGGAGAGTACAATGTGGGCAGAGGTGGGTGATGAGATAATGTGTAGATTGTGATTTTCAAAAATTTTCGGCTTAAAATGCAACCACGCTGCACACTGGCTGCAAATCCAGCGAGACTGCAATGGAAAAATTGCCTATTTCTTTTAGATTTTCTCATAATCTTTGAATCATCAACTATTCTCCACCAGTTACTGTCGGGTGAGATACTAAACTAGGGAATCTAGGGTTCGCAAAAAATTCACTTTATAGTTGGTGTTGAACAGAAGCCAAGCTCCTCATGCCTGCCCATTTGAATTCAATTTAAAAAAAACAATTGATGGTATTCCCTCTGGTAATTCAGCTATTAATGCTAACATCAGACTACTGTATATGACAAAGATTCCTAACCTGGGTCATCAGAGATTGCAGGCATAAAGTTTTAACTGCACAGAGATTGTAAAATAGCCAATGTTTTACAGTGTAAAAAAATTACACACTGAATTAATTCTAAAATTTTGGGTGAAAATTTAAGTGCATCAAACACTACTGTTATTAAGAAAGCTGCTATTTAGAAAATATTGTGCTTGTGATTAAGGTGGGATTTGCTGTGGACACAAAAACAAGAGAGTTAGAAAAATCATCAAATAACGTTTTAGTTTGTGTAAGTGTGTGTGTGTGTGTGGGGGGGTCTCAAAGGAAAGAAAAATGTTGGTAACAACTGCTTTATGTGACAATTCAATACATGCAGCAGTAAAAATTTAAGGATAACACTTTTTCACAAGTTTTGTAATTTAAGTAATGCTGCCTTGGGGGTGATGTACAGTTACCACTGTAAGTCATAAATTAGTCAGTCAATCATACAAACTGTTATTATTACAGAAGGATTATTTAATCCACTTATTACACTTCTGTTGTTGTTGTTGTCATAGTTATTAATTTCCCTTTATAGCTGTTCAAACATATGACTCAGTTAAGTTGTATCTGTTAAGCCAAAGCTAACATAGCAAGAGTGAGAAAAACAGAGCTTATTGCATTGTCTTCAGGCAATCAGAGGACTGCAGAAACTTGGGTTTTCAGAAACAGCTCATCAACACGTTGAACTTGAAACTGTCAAGAGAGCAGACTAATATATCAGTTCAGAGTTTATAAATCCACCTTAGCTCATACTCTTGTACCGTGAGATTTGAACAAGTCAAAACGTGTTCTTTTTTTTTTTTGATTCGTTTTTTGTCACTTAGGTAAGGGCGACTGCTAAAATGTTGCACTAATCAGCATTTTATTGAAATATAAACAAAGAATAGAGTCGTTTTAATGATTTATCTAGTGTTTCCTTACACTTCCTGAGCAGAAAATCAGCAGTAAACTCTGGTTGTATGTAGCTTACTTCCCCAGAATCAGCCTGAGAAGGTGTTCATGCTTCTTTATAATCCAGTACAGATGTTGAACCCTACATGTTGTAACCGTTTACACTTGCACAACCTACATCGGGTCATAACACATGCTACTTCACAATGAAGGGAAACCCAAAACTTAGCAACCAAGCTGCAGTTGAAAAACTACTGTGGAGTTTGCCAAAAGGTGATTTTCTTGCAGTTAAAGTTGTAATAAATGGGAGTTCTACTTCTTCTCCATTCCTCCGCTGTAAATAAAGAGAAGTGTTGTCAGTGTAATATAAGTGAAAGTGAGGCCCCAGTGTCAGGCCTGTTTCTCTCTGCAGGGATTGGGACCCTGCTGTGGGTCACATGTTAGAGAAGCTTGGTCTCTGGAGCTGTGGAGGTTGACACAGAGTCCCCACCCTGAGCCCAGCGGGTGTTTGTGAACAGTGGGTCTGTTTTGGAAGAGAGTGTCCACACCACAGCTGTTGAACAGTTCAAGGCGGAGAAGTCCTTCTGGGCAGGGGACTGGGCGGTAATGAAAATTCCCCAGGAGAGAGGCGAGGGGAATTCTCCACTGTTATTTGTTATGGGAAAAAAGAGAAGACAGGGACAGGCGGGAGAGAGAAACAGCAATGTCAGAAGGGGGGAGGAAAGGAGTCAGAGGGGACGACTAAGTATATATGTGTGTCAGTGTGTGTGTGTCTCCTCAGGTGCTCACATGTTCCCTCCCAAAATAAATGAAAAAGAGAAAAAAGGGAGTGAGGAAAGTGGAGAGAGACAAATACTTAAAGGCAACAGTGTGTACCAGCAGCTGATTCATCTCCAAGACTATTTGAAATTTTAAGGGGAGTCACAATAAAACAATCCTCCCGACACACACATTTCAACTTTAGCTCTGCTTGCCTCAGTCTCAAGATATGAACTAATCACGTTCTTGCTCCAGTTGAACCCGGTCCAGTGTTTTCGTCCCTATCTCCTGCTACTTTTGCGTGGGCCGGAGCATTTTTTTATGTGGACACATGCATGCACACCCTAAAGTATAAGCTTCTGTTTATAATGAGAGGTTTTTTTTTTAGTTAGGTACTGGCAACACACTTCATGGTCAGTTCTTTAGAGTCCAAACCCCCTCACTTACAGCTCACTTTTAACAATGAAAAACCACACTTAAAAACTTCAAATACACATGCATGCACACAGACACACACATACGCAGCAACTTTGCCCTTGGGTGGCTGTGATACAAAAAAATTGAGGTAAAATGAGCGGGGAAAAAGTACTCCCTCCATTCTCAATGGCATGACAAGTGAGCTACTTATCAGTCCAATGTGTTTCTACTTTTCTAATCTGCATCATTTGTTATGGGCAAAGCCAGAATAGGGAACGCAGCCATAGTCAATATTATGTCTTGGCACACTGACTATTCCTGAATGCACGTGTATGCATGCTCACATACATGCACAACAGCAGACGTGTGCTTGCACATTCAGCTCAGACAAACTTCATACTAGTTTGTCTTTGAAAAATAAGGCCCTTATTGGAAAAGAGATCAAATGTACCAGTTTATACCAAATGAAATAAATATGCAAAGCATCCCACTGCGTGTTTTTTTTATATTGAAAACACAAATAAACATCTAAAAACTGTGCCGATCTCTAGGCTTAAACAGTGCTAAATTTGTTCTTATAAATGACAGTTTAGAAGATGTTTCAGCCTAGATTTAGAGTCAAATAAATGTGTACAATTACACAAGCAGGGTAAGAACATTTAAACTGCGGCAGCAAGGCTGGAGATTAAATGCACCGTCTCCATGTTATGAGGGCGACTCACATCGCGTTGAGCTAACAAGCCACTAACATGAAAAGGCCGTGAATTGTCTGCACGAGTGGCAGTTCTGTTTGGCAGTCATAATTCAGGCCAAATGGTTATTATATTTTTCTTTTACAAATACAAATTCAACTCCATCTCCAAACTTAGCAAGTTGAATCAAAGGAAACTGGACTTCTTTTCAGACTCTGGAAGGCGTTCCAAACTTCCAAATTCAAAACTGCATGGTGCAGGGTTTAAGTTTTGATTTGAGCATGCTATGATCAGCTGAAAGGTGAAACATTTTTGGGAATCAAAAAAGTAGTTCACTTGCCTATTTACTTTCCTACCTAATATTAAGCCCAAAGTATCCTGATTCCTGGTTTCTTCTGCCAGCACAACATGACAAAATATGCCCTCATATTTATCACTATTCTCTCTTTTGAGCTCTCAACCGAACAAAGAGATTTAGTTTTTTTTCTCATTATTTTTATTTTGGACATACTTACATTTTAACTGAAGATAGGCACCAGGTCACTGCAACCCAGAAAGGAGAAACGGGTAAAAAAAAAATGTTTTATTTTTAACTATTTTTAACTAATTTTAACTATGCTTATGCTAATTCAGCTATAGTTTCAACTAATTCAGCTATAGTTTCAGCTAATTCAGCTATAGCTTCAGCTAATTCAGCTATAGCTTCAGCTATTTCAACTATGCTAATGCTAATTCAGTTATAGTTTCAGCAAATTCAACTATATTTTCAGCAATTTTAACTATGCTTATTCTAATTCAGCTATAGTTTCAACTAATTCAGCTATAGCTTCAGCTAATTTAGCTATAGCTTTAGCTAATTCAGCTATAGCTTCAGCTATTTCAACTATGCTAATGCTAATTTTGGCTGTTTCTTACTCCGTAAAGTGTCTACATGCTTCCACTCAGTCATTTTTAGACATATTGAGCTGAAATTTGGTGTGGTAGCAGGTGAGATTGTGCTCCATC
>NC_051432.1:12850391-12862448 GCF_001649575.2 Kryptolebias marmoratus
TCATCTTTTTAAACAAATTTCTGCTTCTTTCAGCTTTTGTTCTTCTACCTTTTGCAAATCTTCTACAAATCAGCTTCCGTTCCACTTTTTGCATCTTCATTAAACTTCAGCTGTTCAGCATATCTTCAGCCGCTTTCAGCAAAATCATTCAGCAAAAAAAGCATTCACACTGCATTTTCGCAGGAAATGCAACTTCTCTAGTTTTCAGTTGTTTCTTTAGGATCTATAAATTAAGTTAAAAGGGCTAAACTGAGAGGTTTTCAGGTCTAAATGTATAGACTCACTGTTGAAATCTTGTCTGTTGTTCCACTAAATTATGAGCTGATCAGTAAATGTATATTCAGTTATTGTTTCTAACAGACAAACAAAGTTGACTCCAAAAGTTAATGGTAAAGTTTCAAGAAAGATCTCATGCAAAATTTAGCATAGTATGTGTTAAAGATTGACCACACTAAATTGACAGAGGTATAGCCTTTTTGTGCTTTCTAAAGTTATGTGGAAGCGGCGCCCATCTTGAATCAGGTTGACTCCAAAAGTTAATCAGTTGTACATGTTGATCCAATAATTGTTTGCTCAGAGTTTCATGAAAGTCTGTTGTGTGGTTTGTGAGTTATTTTGCTAACACAGCATACAAATGAACACAAACACATAGAGACTGTCAAATAAAAAAAGAAAACATTGCCTGCTTTTTACCTTTCTGCCGTGGGCATTAACAAGTAAAGAGACTTATGATCCAGACAGATGACAGCAATATTTCTTTAGGCCTAAATGAAAATGAACTTCCACATATATGAACTTACACACCTGACAACCTTGAAACAGGACGTATATACAGCAAAAGTAAAGAAAAGAAGAATAAAAGTCACGTGTGTGTGTTTCAGCATGTGTACAGTAAAACACAGGACTGTTTAAGGCATCTGAGGTCTCTGAAGGATTAATGGTGGCAGGCCAGGCAGGGTAATCAGAACAGCGGATAAGTCCTAGTCATCCAGGCGTTGAGCTGAATAAACATGAGAGTCTGGTGATATCTTCTACACATTCTTACATACACACACACAAAGACACGCACACTCTGAGATACACACACACACAGTCAAATAATTACTCACACAAATAATCACTCACATGCACACACGTCGGCCGGATCTAGGAGAAGCCAGACTTCTTCTAGCGGATGATGACAATGAGGAGGCCGCGTCCCTCACACTCGCACGTAACTGTAAAACGTGCGCACAATATTCTCTTTTACTGTCTTCCACTGAACAAGCCCCCTTGGGTCACTGACGGGGGCATGTTCCTGTGTGCTGTTAAGCCCCTGATAAGTCCAGACCACATGTAGACAGTAGAATATAAGACATGGCTGAACCGGGGGCGGTCATTATGTGTCCCTCTCTCCAAGCTAATGTCACATGTGTTTCATATTATACAATCTCTTTTATTTGCCGTTACAGGGAATGGATGTGGAACTGGAGCCTTCAGTTCAATTTTTTTTTTTTGGTTTTCGACATATGCTAAATTTGAACAAAAAACAAAAACTGCTCACTGTTAATTTTGTACAATGCTACCTTGTGTTGTATTTTTGAGCTGTAACATTGGCTTTTAATAAGTCAATGCATTATTCATTCAGCATATGAGACCACATGAAGGAGTTATTTTCTAAAGAACCTCTCAGATCACATTTGATAGTGTAATCTAGAGAATTCCTCGAGTTTATCTCGGAGAGTAAATGGCTCTTTTTACCACAGGCAGCATTAGATAAAATAACTTTTTGCACACTTTCTGTAGTTGAAAAACAAGCTGGGGCTATGTGAGAATGGCTGTGCTTGTTGTGGCCACAAGCCAAGGATAGGTATGCAGCCCAATGGACACCATCTGCATGAACACTTTTTTTTTTTTTTAAAAAGAAAAACTTGCATTTCAAGTGTGTGCCTGCAAGTGTGTGTGTGGGTGGTTGAGTGCGTACATGTGCGCAGTCGGAAACCAGGAGCAAATGCTTCACGCCAAATCGGGGGGACGAGGTGGGAGAGCAGGACATTCCTACGAGATGACAAGCCATCACAGTCACACACCAGCACAGGAATGTTGGGAAAACAGACAGGGTGGGTGGGTGGGTGAGTGTGATGCAGGGTGGGAGGATGTGTTTGAAAGAAAAGGAAGAAAAGAAAAGACACAGACTGAATGTAAGGGTGGCACTTCATTAGACCAGTAGTCATGGGTTTCCAAAAAGGAGCGGAGGAGCTGCTGTAATTAGTTTGTACTCACTGAAAACAGAGAAAGAGACAATGATACAGACTGAGGAGGGAAGGGGAGACGGAGAAAAAGAAGGGGGATGAGAGAAGTCTGACTCTTGCCCCATCCATAACCCGACCCGCCACAAGTCCCACCAGCCCACCCCTGCCGTTAGTTAAGTCCAACTTCTGTCATGTAACTGGAAAACCACACGAGGGGTGAATGAAAAAGGGAAAATAGATGAGAACAGATTGTTGTGTGCACTTCGAGCATGTGCATGTTGAGTTCGAGGTGGGAACGTTACAACAACGACAAAGGGCCCTGAAAGGAGCTGGAGGAATGTGTCTGGTGGCAGCTAAGGGATACGCAGGGCCAGGAGTGTGAACACCGGTGAATATGTGCTCCAGATGTGTCGGCCTGTCACGCTGCAAGTAAACACCCCAGCTGATGGACAGGCTCGGCACTGGACGGCCTCACCGTCTTCCCCCTGGGGAGAGCACTGGAAAAAGGAAAGAGGAGAGTTGGGGGAGAGGAAGAGGGGCGGGAGGGTAGGGGGAGCAGGAGCTGGAGAGGAAGAGTTGAGAGAAGCGGTGGGTGAAGGAGGTGAGGGACCACAGCCAAAAATCAAGTCACCCTGAGGACCTGTGTAGCCTGGCAGGCTGGAGACAGAGGAGAAAGAGGAGACAGGAGAGACAGGAGCGAGAGGGGGAGTGAGGAAAAACCAGTAAGAGAGAGAAAGAGGAGGAAAAAATACAAGGAGCAAACACGAGGGGGTGGAGGGAGGGATAGCGAGGGAGGACTGGGCTTGATTGTTTCCCTCCTGTCCCACCTCCATGTGGCCTCCAAGGGGGCTCCTGCAGCCTCAGCGAATTTCCGTCTGGCACAGACCTGCGAGCTCCTGGGAGCAAACTGAAATATGAACTGTACGAAGGGAGGACGGGGAAAAAAGGGACAGAAAGAGGGGAGGTCGAAGGGGGAAAAAAGAAGGGAACAGATCGAAGTGACACACAGGAATCTGCAGGAGAATTATGGTCAGAGAAGTGTGATGGACATTTCTCCTGATTTCTCCCGACACGGACACAAAATCTCCCCAAATTACGGTCAAACCAGTTTAAAAAGTGAATTTTTCCCAAACATAACAACAAATAAATAAATAAAGAAGTGACATGTTCTTGTCCTCCTTGGGATTAACAGAAACTCTGCAACAATGAGGCTGAGTGAAACATTACTTATGGTGCTCATGTTGTAGAAAAAGGGCCATAAAAACAAACTAACACATCCTTCCATAAAGAGTGTTTCTCTCAAATTGGATCACTAATGTGTGCCACTTGTTCATTTCAGGACAGCTGATGCTCCCTGGCTTTATTCGATGAGTGTTTTTCATTCTGTCCTGACACTTTCTGTTTGTTTTGACTCAGTTCGGTCAGCACAGATTGGGGAATCTCAAAGTGCCGGCACACTCTGCTCTGCTCTGGCAATGACTCAGCAAAAGCAAGCAGACTTGGTTGTATCTGAGTTTGCATAAAGACACAAACAGACTTGTAAGAGCTGACAGACGTGTCCTAAAATTTGCCAACACTTTAATCAGATGTGTGCTGTGTAATATTATTCCAACTGCTCAGCTGTTTTTAGTTGTGTGACTGGCCCACATACAGCATGCAGAAATTATAAATTTATTGTTGGTACGGTAAACGTATTTGTGTATGTGTGGTTGTATTTTCAAATATCTGTAAAATGGTTATTATATATATATTAGGGGTGCAACAGTAAGCGCGTCACAGTTCGGTGCATTTCTCAGTACAAGGGTAACGGTTCTGTGCACAGGGGTGGAAAAAAACAAGTCTAGTTGTGTTTTTTTGTCCAGACTGATTTTAGACAATAACCCTCCCTGAAGCAGAGACAGAAAAAAAAACACTTTTGTTCACAGGGAAGGTCTAAGGTACCAAGTCACAAACAGCAAGGTAAAATTTATCAACTGGTAGTTGTTTTTTTTTTTATATAAGAAATTTAAAAACTTGTGATGTAGCTGCTGTTGTATTTACCCAATCTGAGCTGTAAGCGGTGTCCTACAGACCATGTGTCGAGCAAAACATTTGATAAACTCCAAAACTGAAACATATTTCTCTTTTAATAAGAAAAAAAAAAGTATAAAAACGTGCCACTAACCATGCAGGAAGATTAATGGTCCTGGGCCACAGACCAGCTCAGTCTTCATCGTACTGTAATTACCCGTTTATGACCAAAGTTGTGACAATGGTATAACGGTTTGTAAAATTTTATTGCAGGAATAGGCTAGTCTGGTCATTTTGACGTGATGTTCTGTCAGGTAGTTATCAGTAGTTAGTATCTTATCAGTCACAGAGCATGAAGCATGGAGATAAGGAGAAAATGTCAGATGTCTTTCTCCAGGTTAGGCTAACGGCTAGCCAATCAAGGGCCTGTTTATATTATTTAATATTGTTCATAAAACGTTTTTTTCTCAAAAATGTCATGTTGGTGTGAAAGAATGCTACATTAGCTAATATAAAAAAAACAAATAAATTTAGCTCCTTCAGCACCGTCGACACCTAAGGATCTATGCTCAGCACACATACAATCACGTATCAATATGGACATTGTTTGGTAGAGAAAACAGCAACAAACTAAACAAAGTTAGCTTTCTTTCATACCAGTATGACATTTTTGAGAGAGAGCTGTTTTATAAAGCTTAAAAATTGGCCCTAATTTACCTAGCTATAAGCCTAGCCTGGAAGTAGACTTTTCTCCATACGCTGTGCTCTGTGACTGATGGCACCGCTGATAAGGTACTAACTGCTGATAGCTACTTGACAGAACATAACTTTAAAAATGACCAGACTATCCCTTTAACCACTATGACATTTTTGAGATGAGAGTTGTTTTATTACAGCAGAAATCCGCTTTGGTCCCAGCCCTGCTCTGACAAGCCATTATCTTGTCTCCCTCAAGAGAAATTCTTCCTGATAATCCAAGCTGATAAGACTTGGAGTGATTTCTGCGCCGACCGATGATAACAACTCAGCATAACTCAACCCCCCACCCCCCAAAAAAATCTAAACTATACTTTAAAGTTATTTGAGGCTAAATGTATTTCATGGACATAAGATTTAAAAAAAAATCAAAAGAAATCCTAGGATTCTCCTTTCAGTCAAAAACTGTATATAGAACTAAAATGTCTCTCCCTAGCTCAGAATAATTAAAAACGCATTAACATCTGTGCAACCTGCACTTTAAAAGCTGACAGCGTACTGAGCCATGAAAAGTGATAAGAACCTTGTCTGTAATCATACACAGTGAATGTGATATGGCACACTTTACCGAGGTGATCCAAAACCACATTAGTCGATCTATGTCGGCAGTGTGTGTGTGTGTGAGGGGGGTGGGGGGTATTTGAGTGGAGCAGATACATTTGAATCGCGTCAAGTGCAGTGGAGCTGCTATCAGAAAGCAGCACTGATGACACTACTGCATTAAGTAGCTGTCCACTCCCATGATCATTAGTGCGATATGGATGCAGTGAAGCAGGGAACAGGATGCTGGATTGCTGCAAAGACGGCTCTCCAGGGGGAGATGGGAGGGAGATGAGTCTAAACAACATCAAGTCGCCACAACCCTCAGAGACACGGTCAGAACTTTTACTGGCACACAAAACAAATATACAGATTGAATTCTCCAAACATCTTCGAATATATATACAAATATCTTCATAAATTGAGGTCGTATTTTGCGTTCATGTCTTTAAAGGTGAACAGAAATGTTGAATTTCCTTCACGGTGGAACAACAAAAGAAGATTGTAATCACTGGGAAGCTACTGCGTAGAATTTTTTTATGTCCTTTTTCTATTAGCTGATCCCACAGCTATTTGCTGCAGCCTTTATGATGATTTGGCTCATTCTTAGCAGTTTGGCAGATACTACATTATGACACTTGATGGGCTTACAGCACAGCTCATTCCCACTGCCTGGGAAAGCAGCATTGTTGATCAATCTTTGTTAAAAAGAAAAAAACATTTCCAATTACCTCCAATGAACTAACTGCAACTTAAAATGGTAACTCACTTTTAATTGTTCAAACCTAAATAAAACATTTTCTATTCAGCAAAACTCGTCTTAGTTCCTCAAATGCTGCAGACAAAATCAAAATGTGTGCTTGTTTGTCTGTCTGTCTGTTAGTAAAATATGTCATGAACCACTGAATAGATTATAATGAAACTCTCAGAAAGTAACCATTAGATGTACATTTACAACTGATCAACTTTTAGAGTCGACTTGATTCAAGATGGCTACCACAGCTAAGCAATCTTAGAAAACATTAAAATGGCTTCAACTCAGTTTTATAGATATTGAGCTACAATTTTGGTGTGGCAGTAGCTGAAACTTATCCCCAACTTATACTCTGAGTTGTAACAGATAATGCAACATCATTGTTGTAAATTTGTGCAAGGTGGCGGGCAATGAGTATTTCTTCAATTAAATTTATACTCCATGACTCTAAAACTCAAGGCTTACTTTAACATGTCCACAGAACTTCCTAAACTGGCAGAGAAATAAAACTGATATAAAAAATATATATTTAGAATATATAGATTTAGCCTCCCACATGTCAATACAGTAAATGTTTTTACACCAAAAGCTGTGTATTTAAATGTTTTTGTTTAAAAAAGTACAATATTGAGAAAAATGGCATCTTGGCGCAATCAGTCAGACCCCTCCCAAAAGACTCATATTATAAACTCATTGGGTAAATATTCACTAGTCAGATCAAACAACAATATGGTAACTTGCTCCTTGTTTATGGCCTCAATTTAGAGCCAATAATGCACATTGGTGTGCAACATGCTGGTGGTATAAGTTAAAGGTGCATAAAGCTGTCATTCTGGCCTGAAGGACCAAAGTCTGAAGCGTTATTTGTTTCTCCTTTCACATGAAAAACAGTCATTTTAACTAAGTGGGTTTTGCTCTGATAAAATATGCTAATATTACCTTGCTTGTTAGCAAGGTTAGCCAAAACAGCCTTGAGGACCAGACCTGCTCTGAAACCATGACCATGAAATATGAATTTTATGAAACCTCAAAAAAAAAAAAAAAAATACACATGCCTCTGAAAATAACTGCATGGGAGATTAGGGGAGGGGAAAAATCCCTTCACTAGAAGTATTTAAAGTTTGAACGATTGTGTTGGCCTTTAGCATTTAGCAAACTGGAACTTCGAGATGTAACCTTGCTCGTTGAATATTTTCACTATCTGGTCTCAATCACGCTATTAGAGGGTGTCTAATTAGCTTTCTAATAAGTTTTAAGCAGGGGATTAGCAGATAAAAATCAAAGTTTCGTGAAGATTACACAAGAGAAAAGCAGCTTTTTTTTCATCATTTAAACGGCTGCCACTAGCAATGAGCTAGGTGAACCCAAGAGATGATCTGAGAAGACCCGAGGAAAAGGCTGTGCTTAATCCGAACTTAGACTGCATCCGTCTGATATTTTCTTGGAAATGTTTGTGGCACTAAAAAAAACAGAGGGGGTCTCTTGCGCTTTGTCACTGTGAAAAGCAAAGTCACACTGGGAGTTATTATTTGTGACGTGAGGACAGACACTTCCCGGACACTTACTCCAGCACACATCCCAACTTTTATGCACGGTCATACCGTCCCCGGTGCACAAATGCATGACTCGCAGCTATGCGAGTGTGCGTCTGCTTGTGTTTGTGTGTCTGTTTACTGAGCTATGGAAAGGGGTTCACCTCAGAGCCTTAGGTTGAGTGAAGATTCTTAGCGCAGTGGGACAGCCCACAACACAGTCCATCCCTGTAGACCCTTGCCATGACTGCCTGTACCCTCTGATTTAGACAGAGGGCAATCAAGCAAACCCAGTAAACAATACACAGCCAGGGCATTGAAAACCACAATAGCTCTTCAATGTATTCCTCTTTTATCACTAGGGACATGAGTGTTTGTACAATCACTGTGGAAGTGAAGAGATGAAGTATGGAGAGACTATTAAAACTATGAAGCTATCAAGAATGCTTTTTAATGCTAATGGAAGACGGGAGGACAAGCTATACAGTCCTTTTATAGAGCTCATAGAGGGAACAACAACATTAGAGGCATGGTCTACGGGAAAAGATATACATGTTATGGTTTTAAGTGGGTAAAAAGCATCCTGGGTTGCACGGTGGTTAGCGCTGTCACCTCACAACAAGAAAGTCTATGGTTTGAAACTCAGCCGGGTTCTTCTGGTGTGGAGTTTTCATGTTCTCCCTATGCCAGTGTGGGTTTTCTCCGGATACTCTGGTTTCCTCCCACACTTCAAAAACATGCATGATAGGATAGGCTATTTAGTGATTCTAAATTGCTGTAAGGAGTGTGAGTGTTCAAAGTTGTCTGTGTTGTGATAGAGTGGCAACCTGTCCAGGGTGTGGCCCACCCCCGCCTAATGCTAACTGCTGGAGGTGTTCAGAGTGAAGTGGGTACAGAAAATAGGTAACTGAGTAAAAAGCATTTCATCTTTTTTTTTAATAATAATAATAATGTAAATTAAATGGATTGAAAGTGTTATTCACAACTATGCTGTGTGCATAAAAGACTTAATCGATCAATGGTCAGAAAAATCTGTTCACTTTTTTTTTCCTTCTACACTAATATGTTCTTTTTTAAAAATAAACAAAGTGCAGAACAAGATAAACTATTATTTTCTGTAGCCTAACTCCTCGAAGTGGGTTTTAGTAATGACTAAACCGGATCTGGAGTGTCCTCTCCAGACAGAAATATAAGAAAGAATTTATTTTACATAACATGTTACAACAATGGCAAATGATTAGGCTGCTGAAAGCTTCTCACAATCAGTATTTATAAAGGATGGCACCAGTCAAAGTAATGACAGCTTTACACAAAAGAAGCACACTCTCTTCTTTCTCTCAAAGTATTATTTAGCAGGTACACAGAATATACTCTAAGAGTCACATACTGTAGGAACAACTTTCATGTTTGTACAACTCTCTGGTGTCACTCTGCAGCTGTACTTTAGGCTTCATGAAACGTGACGAATAAGTCTGATCTCTCTCTTTAAAAGGATAGCTCATAACTTATAATGTGCATTTTATGAGGAAAGGTTATAAACAATGAATATCTTACCTGTTGTACATGGTTCTTTGAACAGCCCCAGTTAGGGGAAACAGAGTTTAATTCTGACTGAAATGACGAGCTAACAGCTAGTCCAAGCAAAACCAAAACTGAAGTGGATTGCTGCTGTCTTTAAACAACTTTAATCTTAAAAAAATATACGGCAAACTCAATTTTACAAAACTTTCTTTCACCGTCAGTTTCACATTACATGTTTGCTCTGGCAGAAATATCATGATATTCCTGCAGGGAACACCCCAGGCAGTACAATGAGTGCTACAGCTAGCTGTTGCTGCCACTACTTGTCTTTGGAAATAACCACAGAATTTTTATGTAAATAACCATGTGTTGTGACAAACAAACTAAGGCTTTGACGGTCTCCACTTTTTTATTCTGTCAGGAAGCTAATTACCTAAGAAAACAATTTAATATTAAAACAAGACAGAAACTGTGGTTTATTCAAATTCATAATTCTGACTACAGAGATGAGAAAAGGTGGCTTTTTTTCCCGGAGCGACATTTTTAAACAGAATAAGCATATTTAGCGCCATTTTTCTGAGTAAAAGCTCAGTTTTGGAATGAAAAAATTAACAGAAAGCAGAAGACACAAATAAAATAGTTTAGAGTGGAACCAGTGGACTGGCTAGCATTCTCTTCCAGATAACTTCGTTGTCAAAGCTGTTGCTTTCAACTTAGCAAACTTTTTAAAAAATCAGATGTTGGTCACAAACACAAACTATCATTGAACTAATATTTTTTCCATCTTTCAACCCAACCCGAGAGACAAAGGAGATTTTTCATTAGTTTAGATCTTGTTGCCTTGAGGGAGAAAAAGCGATGAGATATTTGACCAAACACGGAAAGCCAATAAGAGGCCATCGATTAGGAGGGATGAGCATCATATTGGACACACAGGTGGCAAAAAGAAATTAAAAAGCTGCAACAAAGAAATGGAAGCAATCAAAACTAGGGCATCCTAAATCTGATTGCAGGTGGAGAGCGTATGGGCAGCCTGAAGAGGAAGTCACATCGGTACACTTTTGACAACGATGAGAAAACAAACCCAGATTGTGGTAAGTGTGGTCTGAACAGATATAAGTCACTCGCTGATGAGCTGGCATTTTTCAACTATCAGGTAATTTATATTTCTAGTTTTAGGGCTTTATTACATGGGCTTGTCAAGGAGGAACCTCATTCCATGTGTAGTAAGTCAAACTTTAGGTCTGCTTTGATTTGTCTAGAAATGATCAGAATTCATTTATCTACACAGCTAGTATTCGATCCACGGGCATTCACCAGAGTGAAGGGGTTTTATTTTATCCCTCCAAACACATTACGTTCCTACAATCATGTCAAAGTGACATTTTATTTATACCAATGTTAATGTGACATTACTCTCACAACCGTCCACAGGACATGTGTGATGCAACATTGGTAAAATGTTAAAGCTTCAGAGGTACACTAACCTGTTTTACATTACTTGCTTAACGTCCTCCTTATACCATATCCTACATTTTGTGTAACAATAATCCCGCTGCATTGCTAAAGCTTGGTAAATTAACAAACAAAGAGCCATCGCCTACACGTTGTTACAGATTTAATTTTAAAACTTTTTACAATGCTAGGATTTTACATGTTCACTCTGAACTTACCAAGAGAAGCGCCGGAGAGTCATCTTCAGTACGTCAAATTTGCGGCTGCTGAGACATTGTCAACATTGCCACAAGGTATCCAAGATGCCAAGACGACATCATCAGACATCTCAGGCAGCGTTTTTTACTGTGATAGCTGGAAATTATGCTCTAAGTGAATATTTGATGTAGTACAACTAAAAAATGTTAAACTTTACCCATGTGTTACTGTTATGGCCTGCTGCCATGTAAGGCAGGCGATCATGTACTTGCCTGTGTATGTGTGTGTGTGTGGGTGTGTGCGGGTGTGTGCATGTCTGTGTTGCTCTTAGCAAAATATTTTGTGAACTGCTCAATGAATTTTAATGAAACTATTTGAAAATAATCTTTGGATGTACATCTATAGCTGATTAAGTTTTGAAGTCAACCCAGTTCACCACAGCTAATCAACCTTTGCCAACACAGAAAGTATACTTTCTGCTTTAAGATGTTTTCTGAACCGAACAGCGTCTGTATTACTACGAGGCTGTATGTGTGCTTTCCGTATTAGACATGCTGATGGTGCTGAGGCTGTGAATCCATCACATCTGTTAGGAGCTGAGTAAACTTTTTGGACTGACTGGATGCTCTGATCAGACTAAACAAACTCTGGCATGCAAAAGTGTAGAGATTTGAAATTAGCTGATGTTCTTTCACAGCATGTCGTTTTTTAGAAAGGGTAGATTTATAAGCCTGAAAAGCGATTTTTTTAAAACTGGCACTCCTTTAGCTAGTCCTTAGCCCAGCCTGGACTAAGACTTTTGCCCTTTTCTCCAAACTCCATGCTCTGTGACTGATGCCACAGCTGATAAGGTACAGAACAACACTTCAAAAATGACCAGATCTCTTTAAGAGGCAACATGTCAGCAAAGTACAGGTGCTGGTCATAAAATTAGAATATCATGAAAAAGTAGATTGATTTCAGTAATTCCATTTAAAAAGTGAAACTTGTATATTATATTCATACATTACATACAAACTCATATATTTCAAATGTTTATTTCGTTTAATTTTGATGATTA
>NC_051432.1:12863781-12882479 GCF_001649575.2 Kryptolebias marmoratus
CAAAATTAAATGAAATAAACATTTGAAATATATGAGTTTGTATGTAATGTATGAATATAATATACAAGTTTCACTTTTTAAATGGAATTACTGAAATCAATCTACTTTTTCATGATATTCTAATTTTATGACCAGCACCTGTATACAATTATGATATTAAGGTTGCATCAACATGATTTGGCACTTGATGTCAGAAGCCATTGTCACACATGAACTATAGTCCTGATTTTTTCTCGAGCTGTTCAAACGGGCTGCATGAGAATACAAATGTTGGCAAGATTTGCAGATATGACCTAGCTAGAAACTCAGAAAATTGGTAAATATGTAAATGTTTAATTACAGCAAAAAAAAAAAACATTTTGAAGCATTTATCTCGAGAATGTGCTGGTAAGAGTTGCAGTTTCATGCTTTGATTTCACTGTCCTGTTTATACCTCTCCAGTTGCTCGACAATACTGTCGATCAATTCACATGTCGTATTTTAATCAGCACAAAAAGACAATAATCAAGGAACTTTATTCGCTGTTCGCTACATGCCGTACCCAAAAGAACAGCTTTCTCCGTTCATACTTGTTGCATCATGTCAGGCATCTTCCATTCATCTGAGAACAGCAGCAGTGGGTAAAGTCTGGAGAGAATTGTCCACACATTCTCCAGAAAGTCTGTGGGATTTAACGAACTCAGCTGCATTGGCCTGGGTAATACGGCTCATCTGGGCTTGTGTGAGAACTGTCAGTCAGCACACTGAAGTTTCCAGAATTTCAGAGCTGGAAAAAAAAGCTTGTCTGAAATCAGATTTCTCTGTTTACAAACTTAATTTTATTTATGAGGATTTTTTTTATCCTTTCTATCTGATTTAGTGGTTACCATACACACATTTCTGAGGTGTGACAATCTGAAAACACAATTTTATGTTTTTTTAATCAGACCTACAAAAGCTAATAAAGTAATTCACTTGACTTATTTGAACTAGCCGAGCTGAGTGTGTTTGTAAATGTGCAACTACAACAATCACAGAAAACTGGTGAGTGTTGCACAAGAGCAAAATCTTAGTTTAAATCAATCACACGTGAAAAATAAAAGCAAAAACTGACCTGGACACATCCACTCAGCGTTGTAGTCTGGCACTGCAGCTAACTGGAAGTTATTAGTTATATTGTTATTATAATATAAAAATTTCTTTATCCAAAGATTCACCAGAAATCTCTGTTTAGTTTCAGTTTATTTAGGCTCATAATTGTATGCCTCATGCAATGCTTGACTTATTGGCAGTCACTGGTATATTTCATAAATGTTCTGCAAATACAGTTTTAAGATGGACAAGTAACAGAAGGTTTGAGGGTAAGCTTGTATTTGCAAGGTGAAAACTTTGCAAACAGTGTATATAATGTTTGAAAATAGTCTGTAACAGGATAATACATACCTGATCTGCAGCCAAAAAAATATGTATCTATATGAGATACATTAACAGCAAAACCCAATGAGAGCCATGACTCAAATGGTACAATTTCATTTGAGTTTTGATTCAACAAAAGGAGATTCAGTATGATACATTACAACAAAGCAAAGCAATGCTCCTGTGTCATTGAACGAGACTCAGTGTTTCTGAACTTAATATTAAAATAACTTTTATAAAAAGGCCTTTTCTCACAATGCCAGCACACGTTCATGACTCCTGGCTCACAATTAACAAACGTTCAGGAACGTAGCAGTGAGAAGCAAAATATATTTTATATACTACAATAAAACACAAGTTAACCTTTCACTAAGGGGTATTTTTTAACTGCTTACATATGAGGAAAAATGTCAAAATATGAAATAGCTTTGCTGTGGTGAGAATTTAAAAATAGAAAAATTATGTCAGAAAACTTGGTGGTCGACTAACAGAAAATAAATCCAGCTGCTTTGTTTTTTAACTCATAAGCATGTCCATGTTCCAGATGACTGAGAACTGTTTTCAGATATATTAGTTGAGCAAAACTCTCTGCAGTCCTCCTCCGAAGCAGCAGGCGTCACAACTAAATAAATTTACCACTCTTCACAAATGGCACCAAAAATAAAGAAAAAAAAAATAGATGTGCACAAAGTATTTTTTCCACACAAAAACATAACTATACAGCTTCAACTTCTCTGCTTTCCTCTGAAGGAGATGTCTAAAGAAGCTAACCTGCTTGCAGACTCTTCTGATAATTAAACAGATTTTATCTCTACGAAGACATATAAGCAGATGAATCTCCTGTTCACTTCATTTCGGCTGACTGTCATAAAAATACACACAGCAGCTGTAGTGTCATTACAATTTACTAAGATTATACATATGTTAATAAATGGCAAAAAGTCTCATTTTAGTTTGAAATTAATAAATGTCGGTAGACTGATCTACACTGTTTAGAGTAAAATGAGTCATGCAGAGACAAATTACAGCCAGAAAAAAGGTTGCTCTCTGAATATCGTCTTTAACTTTGACAAGAGGGAACGAGTGTATTTGTGTTGTAAATACTAAGTATGCACAGGCTATAATATGAATTGGCTGCAACTGGATACATCTGACTAGGGGGCAAATGGACCTAATGGTAGTCTTAATGCTGGCCTTGAATAATGAGGCCTTTGTCTAATAAAACTGGGAAGCCTCCAAATACCTATAGGGACCTCAGCTAGTTAGTGCAATAACAGTCTATCAAAAGAGAAAGCAAAGTGATTACTTAGAGGGTAATAAATACATGATCCATGCTGGGGAGGGACTAGAGCCTAGAGTGAGAGATATGGAGACATAGACAGGGACAGAAAAAAGACAGAAAGAAAGACCTCAAAGTGAAGACATAAATTAACACATCACAAAAGCTATGTAAAAAACACCTCCTGCTGCAGGTAGCTACTTAACCTTGCAAATCTTTCAAGAACTATAATATCAAGATAGCTTCAGCACAGATGAAATGAAGGATTAAAAAAAAAATTCCCTGCAAATTACTTCAGGCATGAGGACCTTGATTACTACACAAGGGACAAATAAATTATTAAAAGTGTTAAAGAAAGAAATTTTCCTTACAGGCACAACCCCCCTCCCCCCCTCCCTTTTCTTTTTTTTCTCCAGGATACATTTAAACTTCTTTAAAGTTTGCATTGAATAGTTTCGAGTTCATGTAAAATGTGAAAAAAGAATGAATGGACCACAAAAAAAGTCAATACAATCAAAGCCACTGTGGGTATTTCTATTTGAACCAAGGGCAAACATTTGACTTGAGAAGTAATTTTGATAAAAAATTGACCCTTATTCAAAATGACAAAATGGAGTTCAAGCTTGAATGTCAAGATTGTTCCGAATCCAATCAGGTACACGGTAATTGCTTAAACAGTTAAAGAAAATAGTAACCCTGGGTTTAAAGCTTTCAGAAGTCTGCACCTTTAGAAACATGAACACACACACAAACAGGGACCAAAAAAAAAATCCTCTGCCCTGGCATTCCTAGAATGTTATACATGGTGAGGCAGAGCTGACCTGAAGGAAGTCCTTCAGGGTCAGAGGACTGGACACAATAACACCACCATCAATTACAGCCTTGAGAGACAAAGAGAGTCCAATCAGAGAATTGGAGAGATGAGGAGCAGACAGGTGGATTGACGGCCTCGAGGCAGGAGGAGAGGACGACAGACTCTCAAAGTGGAGAGATGAAGAAAATGGTCACACTGAAAGAGTGGTGGCCTAAGAAGTGGGGTGGTGGGAGGGAGTAGGTGTAATCAGGTGACAGAAGTGAGAGATGGGCTTCATCAAGACCACTGTCTGATGGTCCGGGTCTAGGCTGGAGCTTGTTTCTGCCCTTTCTGTCTTTGGGGCAAGAAAAAATGTGTTTGTGTGTGTGCCCACATGGGTTCTATCTTCCAATGACAAGTGAGCGATCCCCACCCCCCCTACTCACCAGGGTGACCAATGCCTCTCCACTCCAGGCTCTGATCCATTTGGGCTGATTTATTAGTGGGGGAAACATCACACTTCGCTGCTGACTGGGCTGGACTTAGCTTTGCTAGGTTTTCTTCTACTGGACTGAACTGGGTGTTTTAGGTGGGCTGAACTGCTTCTGTCACATCAGAGGAAAGCTGAGCAGCAGTTTGAACAACCCAAAGTGCTTCTTTTGCACATTTGTGTCCATGAAGCTGAAAGAACCATGCATTGGTGCATTCTGAAACAGTTTATTAGGTTCAAGACCTCAGCTAACCAGTGTGCCTAATTGATTTTGGAGATTCAGTAACTTAATGGTAGACATACATTAAATGGCATAAATAAATTGGTTTAAACTGTTTGTCGTCATGGTTACATCCCTAAAAGTATGTGAAGAAAAAAACAAAGCACCTGGAGGTTTGTAGACCATCCCACTGTAAGACTCCTAATTATTGTTAAAAAGTTAATACATAGTTGAAATTATTGTAGTCATTCCTAAAAACAGAGTCCAGTTTTCCAACATCCTATTTGTCAACCGAGAGCTGCTCCATCTATAGAGCTTCAAAACAATCGTACAATATCTGATTTACTCTTTTGCAGACAACATATTCATTATCACTCCTAAACAGTTTGGGCTGTTTAACTTACATCAACTTAAAGTGTGTGAGTAACTTTTGGAGTCAACCTGATTGATTGATTGATTGATTGATTGGTTGGTTGATCAAGATGTCTGCCACAGCAAATAAACCTCAGCAGACACAAAAATGGCTCTAATTCAGTCATTTTTTTATCTTGGTTTCAAACATTGGCATTAAATGTTGGGATCAACTGTTTCTGTCTGTTAGCAAAATACTACATGAACTAGTGGACATATTTTATTGAAACTCTCAGAATATAATCACTGTATGTACATCTTTAACTGACTGAATTTGGAGCCAACCTGATCTGAGGTGGCTGCCACATCTAATCGACTCTAGCAAACACATAAATAGCTATAACTCAGTCATTGGTGCAGATATTGAGCTAAAACCTGGTGTGGTAGTAGCTGAGAGTCATCCCCAACACATTGTCTGAGCACTAACAGGTTATATGAGATCTTTGTTGAAAATTCTGGCATTTAGGGCAACAGGTGATGTGCATTCCTTTCAGGAAGGCTGGTTTCATTGTTCAAATTCTTTAATTTTACATTTCTAGTTTTCAGTCGCATTTGGATCAAGCTTGGTCACAACGATGAAGAAACATTAACCATTAAAGGGCATACCTTCTGTTTTCTCCTCCATATTCTGGCTTGCCTTGGTGATCTGTTTAATGACAGTAATATCAGCAGCAGACAACCTTCACCAGAAGGTTCATTTCAGCCATTTAAAACCTGCAGGACCTCTACGGATTTCAATGAGATGACCTGCACGTGAGAATGAAATACATTTTTCTACATGTGTATGTGCCGAGCAAGGAGTGAGAATGAGTACTTGTCATTGTAAGTCCTCTGTGGTTGTTCAGGGTTATTTTAATCACTTGTAAATGCCTGAACTACTTTTTGTCACTGAGTAAAGTATCAACACTGGCTAAAAAGATGACAATTGCTGCTAAAAGTTAAAAGTTAAAACTTTTTAAGTTGGGTTTATATACATCAGTTCAGATGCAATGTAGCAAGTTAGTTATGGTTCAGAGCTTAACCCGCACATTTATAGACAAAGTCATTAAATAGTGATTTAGTTCAAATGCTGTGCAGCATTAAGAACACGGAAAGGACAGAGGAGCAGCAAAAGACAGAACAAGAGGGGAGGGTGGGGTGGAGGAGCAAAGGGCACCAGTCTGTCACTCCGTGGGGATAAGACTGCCCCTCCTGGCTGCCCATTAAAACCAGAGCTCCTCCACAAACTGTTTGTGTTTTTAGTCCAGCTCCTCCAGGGTGCTGCTCACAACTGCACAAGATAGTAGTCCTCTCTTTTCTGTGTGTGTGTGTCTCCTTCTTCTCTGTTGTCATTAACACCCCCCCTCCCCTGTTTTGTTGAGTATCTGCCTACTATCAACATGTGGCACATGTCCTTGACAAGTCAAGAGGACCCCTCACCACAGGAGCTGGGCAGCAGTGTCAACCTTTTCCTCCCCAACCCTGCCTCCACTCTTTCACTCTCCCCGTCTTAATATTGAGTTGCTGGGGTAAAGGGGGGCTGAAGGAATCTAATAACTGTGACAGTGGGGCTTTTTTTGGCATTGTTCCTGAAGCTGTGCAGACACACTCGGGGTAGTCTGCTGGCTCTAATGAAAGGTTAAATGAATAGGACAAAGTGACAGGAGCTACAATAAAGAAAGAAGAGGGGGGGGGGTTAGAGAATGTGGTGAGCTAGCATGTGTCCATGTCTCTGCGAGTAAGCGGGTGTCTCGAGGCCAACCTCCTTAGCAGGAAACCAGGACAGCCCCTTCATAGAGCCACAATATTCAAAACAAATTGGTTTGTGACAGTGTCTGAGAGGAACTGTGTGTTGGTGTAGGAGACAGATGATGAGGAGGAATTCCAGCATGAGGTTCCTTGATAAATGTTAAGGTCAACATTGGAGGGGAGGGATGGAGGCTGGATGGAAGAAGAGGGTGGGAGAATGGGTGCAGCGGGGGGGAAGAGGCGGAGAGAACGATTGGGAGGGGGGGACACATGTCTCGTCTTGTGCCTCTCCCTGCCTGCGCCTTGGTGGAATGCAAAGTCACATGAAAGAGGCTCTCTTTCTCTCTACTCCTCTCTGACTGAGACTTGTCTCTTGTGTCTGTCTCAAAAGCACCACTGTCCCCCCGCCCCAACCCCCCCACCCCTTCCGGACACATAACCTGTCAGCACACTTCTGCTCCGCTCCAAAAGCAGCCACAAACGCGTGTGCAAACACACACTCAGTCATACGCATGCAGGACTACGCAAACATAATGCACAGCTACATGGCCATCAAACACAGCTTATGAGGGTTAAGTTTCCCTCAAACAGGAAAAGTGAACCGAGACGCAAACAAACACACAAAAGTCCCATCATCATAAGGCTGCTTAATTACTATGATTATCACCATAACTGGCACTTCTGTCACCAACAATCACAAGGCAGAGGCTTTAACGTATCATCTGAGTTTTTTGGCCATAAGTCGCACAACACCGCTCAACGAATTCCTGCACAGTTGAATAAAACGGTGCCCCCCCTTAGACGTTGTAACATAAGGTTGTAATTTAAGACAGTAAGAGAAAGTTAAGTGTTTATATCACATGTTGAGGCTGCCTCAAACACAGCTCATGCAAACAATATGTTTGTACTTGATTCCCCAAATCAGGACTTTGAAAAGGCCTATTTTAAAAGCTTGAAGTTGGGTCACTTTTCTTTTTTTCTGTTCCAATGTTTTTGTTTTCTGAACTTGTTATCTGTTTGGAGTCATAACTTTATTGAAACATAAAGTCGTGTCAAAGTTTAACAAACTGTTTGCAGGTTTTGAGGTTAAGAAGAAGATTTTTGAGGTAGTTTTCCATTATTACTCCAACCACTCTGTGCAATCTATAACCTGCCTAATTAGCAGCAAAATAGATAAGGATCATGATTAACAGTGGATACAGTGTCTGGGTTTAATACCTAACTTTACACTCCTAAACATACTCATCATTGAGTCTAAACCATATAACTTCATTTGACAACAAAACATTTCCACAAGATGACTTTTTTAAATCAATCTTGAAAAATTTGGAGCAGGAACATCTTTTTTTGGCAGCATCTTCTCAATTCATGGTGATGTAAAACTTGCTGACTGTAGGTCCTGATCTTCTAGTAACTTTGATTTTATGCCTTGTGCCTCGGTGTTTCTGAACCAATGACTTCTCTGACTGTGACCATTTGGGTGTTCCTACAAACTTCGGCGAAGTGGTTGCACATCTTCATATAAACCAAACTTCAACCTGAAAGGGATCCAAAATATTTATTGGCGGTCCTCAGAAACCACCGTGAAATAAAATGTTTTATGATGTGACAACATCGTAGTTATGGTACGTCTGGATTTAAAACCATTATAAGACTGCTGAGGTTGGAGATATATTTGGGTTAAACGGAGGAAAGGTTTGATCTGGTTTTGGATAAAAATTGTTATTTTTTCAAGGTTAGAAATCACAGTTACTATAGTAACAAAGGTTTTATGAGAGCTCACACATTCCACTGGGCTTGTGAAGGCCTACGACATAATGGAAGACATACAAAGCTTCTCTGATTTTACATGATTCATAAAAAGGAAGCGTTTGAACACCATGATAACACTGATTAATAGAGGCTGTGTTACACAATCAGCTCACAGGGTTACACATTTGAATGCAACAATATTAATATATTCATTCAAGACTTATTGTTCCAAACATTGATTATAATTAAAAATTAGTAATTAGTATTCTTTTAAAAAAACAAACAAGGTGACTCCTGTTTCCCTAAAATGGTTGAACTGGCATGAAGGCAAATAAAATGACCCATATTCATAATTTATTTTCTCAAACTTAAAAAAAGGAAATAAAAAAGATGACTGGTTGTCTCTAAAACATATGTATTTACATTTACATTTGCTTCAATATTGTAAAGTTTACAATATGTTAGAATTTATATGGAAGAACTTATATTTATTTTGTAGACCTAAACAGCATATCTCATTCTGCCCAGAAAATAAGAATAAATAAATGAATTTACCAACTGGAACTGATGGAGGGTGTTTATGAGGTAAGTGTGCTTGATCATTAAAAGTAGGAGTAATCATGATTTCTTTTTTTTTAAATCATCTTTAGTCTAATTATATTTTTAATACCACATCTGTCATAGCTCTATAAATAGCCTCAGAAATAGTGTTTGTTTAACCCATCAACATAAATAAATACGGACAAAGTGACTCCATTAACTTCCATTGTCCAAATACAAAAGTCCCACCTTCACACCCTCCTTACTCACTAACAGGCTGCTACGCTGTCAGTCACAGTGGAATATGACACTTTTATAAAGCTTCAAACTGAAAAAAAACCCAAATGTATGAACATACAGCAACAAGGTAAGAACTACACGTATCAACAAAAATCAACACCTGCAGGAAATTGTCTGAAGTGTGTTTTTTTATGAGACATACATGTAAATAGAAATATGTCCCATTTGTTTATGTGGAGAGATGGGATTTTAAAATGGAACTACAGCCAGCCATCTAATGCTTGTCTTTCATGGCTTCAACTTCTGGCTTTTTCTGTCTAGTTGTAATATATATCAGTGTTCTGACTGGATTGACAAGCTAAGTTATAATTCAAGGGGCTTTAAGACCAAAGTGAATTGTTGTCGTTTTTGCACATAGATTTCTATGGTTATCTGCAAGCACAACATTTACATTACTGTCAATTTCATGTTACGCAGTCATTGCAACAGAAATATTTTGATATCCCTGCTGGAAGTGCCCCATGTTGCACTGGAAGTCCTACTGTTAGTTGCTGCTGCTGCTATTTGAACTTTATGTAACCAGTTCTGTGTAAATAACCATGTAGTATTAAATTAACAACAATGCAAAGGTTCACAACATAGCATTTGCATAAACTGCAATGATTTTTTTAGACTGGAATTATTTTAAACGGCAGTAATCCACTTTGGTCTCGGTCACGCTCAGAATCCCCATTAGGTCATCAGTTCAGTCAGAAATAACTGCTATATTACCAAACCTAGGTTAGCTATCTACAAGAGGCAAGATATTTACTGTTCATCATAAGGGTACAAATAATAGTACAATAAGCAGACACAAAAGTATGACTTCAAGCACGAGCTGCAAAATAAAATAATCTGAGACTGCACACTACTTAAAGACAAAACCTCTATCCAGGATGTATTTTGAATCTATACATAGCCAGTGTAAACATATTAAAAACTATAAAAGAAGCTTAGGAGAGGGAAGAAGCACAGAGTATGTGTTGGGCAAATAGAAAGAGGTCTCAGTTTATCTTCTAAACTGTGGAAGAAGAAAGACTACAAATGCCCAGATTCTTCTGAAGATCCACGAGACGAGAATAAAGTCGAATGATGATGTACATTCAGAGGAGACGTAACAAAATAATGTAAATAAGACTGACACACATGCAACTTTGATCAATAGCCCAGCAAAGGTGCTGCTCAAATAAATCTCAGAAGTATGAGTTTAACCTCTCTGAGTCATCCAAATGGGATAATGATTTGGAGCTGCATGTGATCCCGTACAATACACGAGTCTTACTGCCAAAGTAACTTGAAGAAGAAAATGACTTTTCTTTGTCCAGTCTTCGTTCAGTACATTAACAGATTTTTTTTTGATGAGTTAATTCTGTATTGAAAACAGTGGAATCGTTTCAAAGGCTCTTTGAGTAAAAATAACATTGTCAAGCACAGTTACGAGCAAAGAACTCGACACTTGGGGCAATAATTCCAAAGTCAACATGCTGCGTCTCGGTCCTCAGGAATTTTTCATGAGCCACCACTTATCTTGTCATATCAGATTTCTTCCACGAGCGTTTTGAGAGAAAAGAGAAAAGACACCTTTAGGGCAAATTATTCTCTTTTAATCAAATCACTCTGTATGGCCCGAGGATATCTCCCCGTCCCTCTTTTGAGTCGCTGAAGCATGGCCAATAATTCACACACCCACCACAAAAAAAGAGAGAGAAAATGCACACAGTCATATCAAACTTCCCCATACTCTCTGTCTACAGAAAAGGCAGAGGTAATGTCTTTTTATTTGACAGCAAAAAAAAAAATGAGACTGTGCGAGAAAATGCAAGAGAAAGAGAAAAAAAAAATTGAAAAGAAGAAACAAAGTAGTGTCTGGAGTTTCCATCACGGGTGGAAATCCCAGATTTTCTCTCCTCGTTCAAGGAACTAAATCGAACAACTTTATTCTGGACTACAGTTCATGCAGGAAGGAGCTATAAAATATAAATTACATCACATAACCCTATACCTCCCAGCTGAGCCATTTGGTTACAACTAAACTCCTGTTCGTTACAGCCCCAGCTTCTCTGGTATTTCTAGAGCGTCCACATGAGTTATTTTCCAGTGCTGCTGAAGAGCGTATGGATTACAAGTGAAATGTAACTTCCCTTCCGATTGGACAGTTGCCACCCGGTGACACTGAAGTGTTTATTTTACGCACTTGCCTGTAATTAGTTCTGGAAAGAATCAATTAAAGCCTCGCCAAATTACAGCAGAAAATGTTAAGATGTATGATTCTGTCTCAGAAGACGAGAAAAAAAAAAAAAGGCGACAGGCATGTTTATCTATAGGCTGAGTTTTGTCCTTACATAAAGACATCATGGCTGCTGTGTGCACTTGCATGTTTTCGTGCTCGATTTTTCCCGATTTCTAAGAAGAATATTGGGATTAATATGTAAAATGAAGAAAATGAGGATTTAATTTGAACTTATGCAAGAACACCTATCAGATTACAGTTTAAACACAGTTTATGGCGCTAAAACGGAGTTTTAATCTGATTACGTTGCTATTTGCAAGTCTCACCACAGACAATACCAATCTGTGTCATGATACAAATACAAGAGACACTAATGTGATGACAGATGGTAAATCTGTCATCAGATTACAGTGAAATTCTGTCAATCACAGCTGCCAGTGTGTTACCGTAAATTCCACAGTTTTCACTGTACTGTCTCATACAGAGTTATATTTTTAAACGGTGAAACTTTGGCAACCACAGGCGCCGGTGCTTTCCTGCAACTCTCACTTTTTTAATCGCGTACGTTGCTCCCTTTCCCCAAAAAGAATTACATGAACGCGGGCCAGATTTCAAAAATGTTTCCGAGACTTCAAGTGTGAAGAATTAGTTTCTTACGTTCTGCACCAGAGTTAAACAAAATTCGAATTATGCCTCTCGCATGTATATTGTTTTAAATTGAATGTATCCCACACTGCGCTCTTTATTAAATCACGAGTCCAGCGTTACAATTTGTTTTAACATTTCACCGTGTCTTGGTTTGGTCCCTAACGTTCGCAGCTTCAGTTACATGTTCAAAGATTTTGTAGGTGTATGACCCCCACCCTCTACCCCCTCTCTCAAAATATTACCTTTTCTGTCACTGCCAAGACACACTATCAGTCACACCAGATATTATTGAAGCTGAGGACAGATGGAGCCTATCAGTACAACCACAATTCCATTCTGGATAAATAAAAAACACTGCAGGAATTTGACTGGGTATCATGTGAAGAGGACAGAAAAGGTGCTCTCTCAGCCTGGCTCGAAATCTTTACATGCTAGCATGAGTGAAAGCACGTACTTACTTTAAGCTGAAATCAATTTTGTTTGCTTTTTTTTTTTTTGCTTTTTTTTCCTCTTACGCTGCACTTTTATTGTCCGAGGCGCCAAACTTTTGGAGAGAAGCTTAATTACTACAACTGCAAAGACAATATAGGAACGCAGAGGTTGTGCGATTATTTTGTTTTTCTCCCCCTCCAACTAATTAAATAAAACTTAGAAATAAGCAACTGCGCAAATAAGAGCCGAGATAGCAGAATATACGTAAATGGTTTCGTCGATAAAGCCTTTATGCGCTCATCCTTTGGAAATTAAGAGGCGAGAAAGTTCGAAAAGCCGGTGGAAACCGAGAAGATGAAGTGGAGGAGCTTGTGTGTGTGTGTGTGTGTGTGTGTGTGTGTGAGTGGGTGGGGTGAGGGTGGGGAGGGGTTCACAATGTGAGCAGTAATCAGACGAAGGCAGCAGGGGGGGAAGGGGGGACAGGGAGGGTTGGTGGGGTCAGAGGAGAGCACCACTAAGCAGCCTTTCTCTTCATTAGCAGCCTCTCTAAGGGGGGCGTCACAGGCCTACCTGTCCAGCAGATTATTGAACCGACTAACCAGTGGCTCCCACCCCTCACACACACATGCGCACACACACACACACACACACACACACACTCTCCCATCTCTGATTCTCCCAGACCCAGAGGAATCACGACCTAGCTGCAGCCTCTCTGACAACATGAACTTTTTCTTTAACCTCACGTAGCAGCGCTGCAGCCTGTAGCCGGCCGTCTATTTGCTGCACAACAAGGACATTTATCACAACATGTTCCCCATCATTTTCTCTGACGTACGCTCGTACAGACCATCGTGTTGTATTTTTTTCGAATGATGATGAACTTATGGGCACTTTGTCAATAATTCAAGTACTGCAATAAAAAAAGAAGTGCACAAAAAAAAAAGGAGAGACGAAACAATTTATGGCAAACCAAGAACAACTGTTACAAGCTTCTCAACTGGTGTGACTATCAAGCAGTAATGTGACTTGCACTGATCCCTGATAAACGTAATGAAACGACACTCGAGGAATGTAAATTGACATTCTTCAGCAATGTCCAATAAAATGGCCCAGACACACACACACACAGACCAGGCTGAAACATTATTCTCACACACATCTCGTTGACAAAAAGTGTGGTGCTTAAAGAAGTCAGGGCCATTTATCTCAATTTCTGCTTTTCTCTGTTTCCCACTGCTTTCTCCTTCTCCCTGTCTCCTGAGGTGTTCGCATAAGTCCACACTGAAAAGTGTTTTACGCTGCTGTGAAAATACCTGTGCGTTTTGTCACAGGCTGGATGTGAGGGAGTCTCCTTTCATTGGTGAACTGTAGGGATTCGGTATCTTTACACACAAATTGAAACTGAGCTTGGACTTTTTACAAACAGTTAATGCAAACGTGAGCCACCAAACCGCCTCTGTTTTAAAAGTGCAATTACACAAGAACAAGCTCATTTTAATCTTTCAAATCTTATGTTCACATGTCTTTAATTACTGAGTTTTTTTGATTGTTTGATTGCTATTGTTTTTTTGCACCTACAGCTGGAGCAATTTAATTAAACCTGTGCAATGACAATGAATACTATCTGCTGTATCTGTCAGGCCAAATTTTAGTTAAATCCAGATGGAAGTTGTAAATAAAATGAGCATGTTAAATTAAAAAACTGAACATGCCGAAGAAGAAGGAATTCTGCATAATTCTGAATTCCCCCGCAAAAAAAGAAAAACTTTCTTTAGGCCTGACAAACAAACTTTGTTACTGTAACTGCCAGCGCCTAAATGACATTTGCTTTCTTTGATTTAAGCCTGCAAACATTTTTGCATCAGCCTCGTGGATGCTTAAATGTAAGAAATGGTCGCAGGGAGGCTTATACACACAAGAAATTGAGCAGGACCATTGCATAAAAAGTAAACACAGAAAAGTTGCACAATCAGCACGCTGTTTGGAGAAAAACAAGTTGCCTCCCAGACATCATCTAAAAGTTTTTGATTTGTCACTGGAAGAAAAAAAAAGCAAACAAGTTGGTGATAATTCTGGAAAAAAGCTGTGAAATTCAATTCAAGCGTCTCAGCTGAGACCAGGGGCCTTTGGTGCTGATTACAACTGATTGTTTTAATGCAAATAAAGTTTTAAAATGCAAGAAAAAAATATATATGAAAGCAGTGATAGAGTGTGGTTTTATCCTAAATGCAGACAAATTCAGCTTTGTGAGTGACAAGAAGCCAGAACACAGAAGGGAATAAATGACAACTTTATTTAATCCATCATGTCTACAACAGTTACCATTCTTCTTACTTGAATCTACTGGCATGTTTGATTAATTCCAGAGAGAATGAGCAGAAAAAAAATCATATTTACCATTGCTGCATGTTGTGTCTGACAGAACCCGGGGATCCTGGCACTTTTCAGAACTTGGCGTCCTCAAAAAAGTCTGATTTCGCCCTCAAGTGGGGAACTTTTTGCTTTCCTCTGTCAGTCCTCCTGTATGCTTTATGTATGTTGTTTCACGGTCGGTTTTCTGCCTCAAAAAAAAAACTTTGGATCGATGTTTATGACAGTTTTGCACGGTGGGCTAATCGGGCACTCTTAAAAAAAAAATCCAAGAGGATCGCAGAGTCACGGCGGATTTGCTGAAGAGAGTGTGTGAGGGAGAGAGAGAGAGTGAGGGGGGAGAAAAAAAAGGGGAAAAAAACGCGCGTCGGTTGGTTGGATACGCGTCCCGGAGAGGAACGCGCGACCACGGCGCTCTGTCCTGTCCTGTCCTCTCTCCCCACCACCCCACCCAAAACACAAATAAAGGAACTAGTTGGGAATCAGTGGCAAAGAGAAGCTGGGTTCGAACTGCTTCTATGTTGAGGAAAAAGAAGGGGGGGGAAGTCTTCTTCCCCGGTGGTTTCCTTGTGCGGAGTGAGCGCCGTCCGTGCGCCGTGGAGCTGCGGACCGTCCGGGGCTCCTGCTGCTGCTGCTGAGGCTGCTGAGGCTGCTGCCGGGGTGTGGGAACTTTACCACACCGTGTGTCACTCTGCGACCTCAGGGACCGTGGCTCCGGAGGGCTTCTGCTCCCGTGCGAGCTGATTTACGGCGTCCCGTCAGCACGAAGAGTCGCATATTCCCGCAAAGAAAGAATGTGTCCAAAACCCTTAGCCCCGAGATAAGAAAGCGGCTCTGCGCCGCTTGTGCAACACTGACAGGAGCAAGTATTTACTAGTTTGTTTGCAGTGTGCCTTGAGAGCAGACTTCAAAATGATACCATCAGAGTGATAGTTACCAAAAAGGGGGAAATCAAATGAATCATAATAAATAATATTTAAAAAATTGCATTTCTAAATCTACAAGTGCTGATTTTAGAGTTAGTTTTTTTTTAAATTATAAACCAACAAAACATATTTCCTTAATGTCATCCTGAGATTAAAGGTGTTCAAAGCAAAGTCATGCTGACTGGAGGAAATAAAATTCATATAGTAAAAAAACAAAGTGTTTATGTTTTACTCATATTGATAATGAATGTGGAAAAAGTTGTTAGCGAAATTTGTGGCCAGACAGAAAGAGCCGAAGTGACTGGAAGTAGGCCAACAATGGTGATGTCCATGAAGGAGCTGTCCGGGTTTGTATTTACGCTCAGATTTGTTGAGTTAAGCGTGCAGGTAGGTCTCTGCAATGATCTTAATTAAAACAGACTTAAATCAGTGGAGATAAATCAAGATTTGAGTTATAAATGTTTCGAGCGTTAGTCGAAGGATGAAAAACAACGAAACTGTAAACTTACCAGCAGAGAAGAAGTTTCGCTCCCCCCTCCCTGCATGATCCCGATATTTATTCTTGACTGTTGTCCACCTTTTTTTTTTTTTTTTTTTTTTTGGTTCTTTTGCATTTAGCAGCAGATTCACTCGTTTCCACCGGAACGTCTTCTCCGAGGTTTTACACTTGTCCGATTCCACCATATTTGTTTGCCTACATGGCAGGTCAATCACGTGACTCAAGCTTCCACGTGGTTTTCGGTTCAGTTGAGTGCTTTGTTTTCATGTAGCGCAGACCCGCATTTGAGAACTGCAGATCAATATATCTAGAAACCTACAGGAGTAAAGTCTTTTCAGACTGCGTCATTTCATACACAATAGTTCAGAGTAACCGTTTGTATGTCTGATACATTCTTTGCAGTGAGTACCTTTAATACATGGCACACGTGCGCGCCCCTGTGCACGTGGGCAGCATGCAGACGTGACCGTGCTCAGCCATTAAAGTTTCTCACTTGTTTTTCATTAGGATTTGCTCAACATTTGACTGAGACATCTCAAGAGTGAAGAGAGGAAGGCGTGTGTGCGAGTATTTATATATATATTTATATATATGTGTATGTTTGTGTGTGTGTGTGTGTTTGAGGATGAACTGGATCCCTCAGCAACATCCCCCTGCTCCTCCGCCTGCCTCAGCCTGGCTCTTCCACTTGGGTGAGGCAGGCAGCTGAATCCCCTGGCAGTCATTTCTATCAAGTCAAGCGTCTGGAAGCCCCACTTGCATGTTTGGTCAAGGGGTAAATAATAGATCAGGGATTAGGCTTGTGTAGAATTCATTCCAGAGTAACAAGCTGCTGAGGTCCCAGGATATGCATATTCATTCGCTGGCCAAGGCCGTGGGAGAGCCAGGACCATATGCCTGTTTGTCAGAGGGCTTAAATTGCTAATTAAATGAGATATTACATACTTATGTGAGCAACAAAACAAAAAAAGCCCTTAAAAGATTGTCCAAGAGAGGGAAAAAAAGCTACTATGCTTAGATTTATTGACTCCAAGTGCTTTGATGCTGCTTTATTTGATTCATAGTGTTTTGTTTTATTCAGCAGTGTTGATTAAACAGATGACAGCAGCAACTGTGAATGAATATTATAACACGCAGGGCATATTGAAGATATTATGCTACAATATTTGATCACAAAGTACAGATGAGATAATGAAGTTATGACAAAAGGTGATGTATAGATTGTGAGCTTTTCGTTGTGTCCTTAACTCCTAATCTAATTACTGTACTTAGTTAAATATGTAACAGTACAAAAATTAAAACCCTGTAAATTAAATAAATGAACAGAATCAAGTATATCCCATCATTAGCACACCTGCACTGACACAATCGTGCAACATTAGGGACTAAATTTTCTACATTATCCAAAGATTAAAATGTTTTGAGCTGTTAGCTCATCAAAATTAAATATTTCTTCACACCGAGGTTCAAAGAGCTATTTACAGTATTTAGGATATTAATTGGTAATAATGTTTTCACAGAACTCCACTTACAAAAATCTGAAAGTATCACTTTTTTTAGTCTAGTTATGCCTCCATAAGCAATGGTTAACTTTTGAATTACAACTTGAGGCTCAAATCAACTCAACACTTTCAAGATGTTTAGTTTGGTCTGTAGTCACTTAAGATTCTTAAATAAAAAGCTGTTTCATTTGAAGTTTTTGGATATTCAGCCTAATGGAGATAGTCAGGATCGCTCCTGGCCACTGAAAATGTATTTTGGCCATTCTACATTTAGTTATGCTGAATATTTTGTAAATCAAACTTTCTTATGTCACTCTCTCCAAGCTCCAAAGTTGTCAGTAAAGCTTGTCACACCATTTCACATCATTTTGAGCTTTTAAATCCAATAAAACATGGTATTTTAATCAGTCTACAGAAAGTCTAATAAACCAGCCCGACCTGTAATTGGATGGTATCGGCTTACTGCACATGTGTTGACCAATAAGGGAAAAGAAATTGCAGAAAGACCTGTCAAAGATACTGTGTTTAAGGTCGCTGGCTCGGTGTTTACACGGCTGTGTTGAGTCATCTGTCTCACATGCTTTTAACAGAACAGATGGGCTTCCATGTTAATCGATACACCAGTCCGCACCATGAAATGGTTCAGATTTCGATCTGCTTTACTTACAGAACTGTGACCCCGAAGATTTTTTTTTGGACTTTAAGCCTATATTTGTTCTGTTTTGGCATACAACACTAAATTAATGTTCATTGGGTCTCGAAATCTACTAAAATATTGATAACAATACAAAAACTAGAAGAACTCAGAGAGTGCAAACCTCTGCCAAGGCCACAGTGTGATTAAAAAAATAGTGTGATCCAAATCCTAACCTGGAACACCACCAAAGTTTAATTATTTTTTGCAACAACCCCAACATTTTCTGAAAATTTCCTCCAAATGTGCTCCTTAGTTTTTACCTGATCTTTGCTAACAGACGGACAAACAAACCAACGGTGACAAGGCAGGACTTGACAGGATTCAGACTCGCAACACAACAACGAAGTTTTAAGGATTTTATTGTGGACTGGACAGGAGCGGGACCAGAGACTCTGAACAGTACACTCACGTGACCGTCGTGGATTGGGACCAGAACAGGTAAGTCCTCCTTAGCTTGGTTGCTAGTTGCAGACAGGCTTGTCTGAAAGGGGCTGAGGCGTGAGG
>NC_051432.1:12882659-13033088 GCF_001649575.2 Kryptolebias marmoratus
TTGCTGTGAGGCTTTCAATAATCTGGCAGAGAAGGACTGGGAGCTGTGAGTATTTATGCATGGCAGAACAGGTGAAGCAGATGACTGTGATTGTGAGGGCATGGTAACATGGGCGTGGCTTGGGACTGGGATGAGTGGAAAGTTACTTGGCTGTGGCATGACTAGAGGCAAGAGGCGTGGCAGGAACAGATGGAGCTGTGACAAACGGACACAACTGAAAACATAACTTCCTTAGTGGAGGCAACAAAAGGGTCACATGTAAAAGCAGAGACAAGTTTTTAACAGAGGGGTTACCTGTGACCTTAACCTTTGACCCCATGAAGCTTGAAATCAACAGGCATCATCTCTGACCCATGAGGTGTCCAGCAGTGCAGTTTGACATCATTCCTACATTACACTGTTGCATAGTTAGAGCACTGGGTCAACTGTGATGGTGACCCCATGACCTTGAAATCAATGGTGATTACCCTTAACCTAAGAGGTGTCCAACTATACAGTTTAATTTTCATCTGTTACATAGTTGCACAGTTAGAGAAAAAGGTCATCTGTGACCTTGACCTTTGACCCCATCACCTTGAAATTCACAGTGATCACCCTTGAGCCATGAGGTGTCCAGCTGTGGCATTTAACATTTCTGTTGCACGGCTGAAGAGTGAGATGATGGGCTGATTTATGACCTTGACCTTTGACCAGATCGCCACCAAAATGTAATCACTTGTTCCTTGTACCATGTTTGATGTTTACTGAAAATTTCATGAAAATCTGTTCATAACTTTTTGAGTAATCTTGTTCACAGACAAACAAACAAACAGATGCTACCAAGCATAACCTCCATGGCAGAGATAATGATATTAGGCTAAAAGAGTTCTGCGTTCAACGTTTACATTTATTTATCTAATGAAGAATGTATAATCAAACAAAGTATATACTCATGGGTGATGATCTAAATAAAGAAAACTGACAACTAAAGTTAAGCAAAAATCTAAAAGAGTCAAATAAACAGTATTTAAAACAGAAACCATCTGTTCAAGCAGATGAACAAGAATTTAGCTTTTTTTGTTGTTATGAAATAGAAATTGTGTTTAAAGTACCATATATTAGTGGAAAACTTCTTTTATGAGATGGGGTAAGAATTTTCACCTGTTCAGTTGTAGACCAGCCATTTTACAGGTTTTATATTAAAGTGTTTGTGTGTTTTGAGTGAGGCTGTGTGAAGTACTTAACAGTCAATACAAAGGCCCATGAGTCAAGTTAACCGATGCTGATCAAGGACAACTAAAAAAGATATATTTTTTATTTGATTTTTTTTACTAAAATATTCCAGGTTTAGCAAGTTTTCACACTGGACTGATAAAAAAGGCTTAGGGTCTGTGAGCTGTTGAATGTTATAGCCAACTTACACATTTGCTTGGCGCGTGAGCCACTTGTGTATTATTTAAACTTACTGGAAGTGAATATCTGAACATAAAATGCCTCTGGAAATCCACATTGCAAAATGATTTCCAAATAATCTGAAAGTATTATTGTGTGGTAGAAAATAATGTGAAAACCAAGTATATCGCTGTGATTCTACAACTGTAAAGGAAACTTATAAACTTTAATGTTAGGCAACAGAAATTAAAGCCGACAATACATTTAATAAAATTACAAGTTTCATATGGCACTGTTAAATGAGATGATGTTAGTTTATAAATCAATACAACATATTTGCTTGGACACAAGTTTATGTCGTATTTAAAAGCTTTTGCTTCAAACTCATAAATTCCAGTATCAAGTGAACTTGACTGTGTTTAAATGCATTACAGCAGTTAAAGCAATAGTTCAGATCATTTGAAGTTGGATACTGTAGAAAGGTTATGGACAACCAGTATCCTACCTGTTGTAGATAGCTCTTTGAAGGACTTCAGTTTGGAAAAGTAGAATTTAATTTTGACTAGACTGACAAGCTAATGGCTAATTGGAGTGAGTTCATGACCACAGTGGATTGCTGCTGTTCGAAAAACAAAACTTTCACATTGGTTTTTGTGAACACTTTTTTAATATAATCTTTCACATTGCTGCCAGTTTGGTTGGTTGCCAGTGCAAAAAGCAGCAGTAGTAGATCAGGTGCAGGCTGGGACACTGCCTGCAAGAGTATCATCATACTTCCATTGGAATAACTGAATAAAGTGAAACCAACAGCAATGTAAACATTTATAAAATTGCATTCTGCATGAACTGCTTTAAAACTTTTGAGATTGGAGTTGTTTTGAACATGGCAGCTGTCATCTGTCTAGCCCACTCTAGGTCTACCTGGTAAGTCGCTAATTATTTACGTTCTGTTTTTCTAATCGGAGGTAGTTCACAGTGCTATCTACAACAGGAACGATATCATTTGTTTTACACCCTTACCATCTTTAAAAGATGCAAACTATCACTTTAAGAAGACAAGCATACAGCCTTCCGTACAGTTAATGCAGCACGATTAGGTTGAGTGTATATGTTTATTTTTCCTTGCGACAGGACCCCACTGTTCACTAATTACCCAGCGGGACCACTGATAATGAGCTATTGAACCCGCTGCTGAAGTGTTCCACCTCATGGGAAGGCCATCAGCTGCTGCACAACATTTGTGGATCCATCAAATCCACAGAGGTGCTCCCGTTCATTAAGTTCCAGCAACTATTGAAGCATAGAGAGGTTTGGAAAGGTCATTTCAACTATCCTGAACCATGAAAAGAGTTTTTAAAGACTAACTCAAACAGCTCTTTTCGCCAGTCACAAGATGGGCAATGGTTTAGAAGAGCCTCTGCTTATGGGTAAAATCTTTGCATCAGCTAAATGTCACTATCTCTTAGTATTTTCTGCTTGAGATGTTATGTGTTACTATAAAATTAAGATAAATTGGTTTCTAAATCAACATTTGAAAGTTTGCCACATAATAAACTACAACTTGTAGACCATAAAGAGCCCCATATCTTTTCAAATTTGACCGTATTCAAAATCAAAACATCATTTTGGACTCATCTATATGAAATAAAAGATACAGAGAAGGTTCTGAATGTCATTTCCTGCAGTTTGATCCCTTCTAACTCATAGTGATGCGCTCTAAGTAAGACAAATACTTTTCTCATCTAAAAGCTGTTTTCCGACTGGGCAACATTTACTCAGCGCGATCAATGTCCCGTGTCCTTGGTCTCTTCTCTCACACTCGGGGGAAATATGAACTTAAATACAACCTCACCACCTTAATTTACCCTTTCACCAAGCAAAGGACAACCTTTCCAGCTGGAGCTCGAGGGAAATAGTCTGACTCAATGTTCCCACACGTCTTTGTAGGGTTGGGATGGCACACGGTGGTTGGGTGAGCTGTTGGTTAGTGTGGCCCTGCAGTTCACGGCACCATTTACATCGAAAACACAGTCACACACACACACACGCTGGTGCCTCTGAGACTCTTGGATCAATTCCTCCTTTATGAAGGCTCTCATCTGTTAGGTCCAGAAGGTCGCCAGACGGGTCAAAGAGAGGTCCCCGTCATCTCATCGGGCCTTGGATGAAGACATGAACGAGGGGTTTGTGAAGGCATCACATGTAAACAGGAATGTGCAGATTCGAGCGCGCAGAGCGTGCCGGTTATGATGAGGAACAGTTTTGAAAGGTCTGATTTAGGCGCACAGATATCTAGAGGCTGAAGTGGTGGAAGAGAAGTGGTAATCAATGGTCTCACTGTCCTGTGGGTTATCGAAGGCGGGCCGAGGTCTCACAGGACTTAGCATGAGGATGGTTCATGCTCCAGGTCAAGAGCAGCTGACAATTCTCCCACAGATCCCACCGAGAGAAAACAATATCCCTCCTTGGAGCATCGCTTGAACGGAAATGTGTACAAACAGGGCTTCAGATGTCAGCGAGTGAGCGTAAATTTAGTGTGCAGTTTAAGAGATTTAAAGGGGGGCAATTTCAAAAGTTTCAATTTCAAAAGGCACCCAGTTGTGATACCAGCTCATTATTATCTAATCCTTCTCCGCAGCTCAATAAATAGAGTCATCAGGCACGCTACAAAGCCACTCTATTCAAAGCCTCGTCATAAACCCTCACATGTTGGAGCCTGTCTCATCTCCACGTTGGGGGGGAGTGATGTTTTACTAATCGCTGTGCAAGTTTCACATCCCAGCTGGCATTTGTACAATCAGTGTTCCCTTTAAAACTGGGGACTTGTGACTCTTCAGTATCTACTGTCATCTTTAGCATTTTTCAGGTACGTTCCTCCCTCAGATCAAAGCTAGGTCGCATCCATGCAGATATTTATCCCCACTTTACCTGAGGCAGCAGGCGGAGACGCTGCTTTCACAATTCTCCACGGAGTGTCATGTTTTGTTTTTTTCTCTTTTTTTCCTGGGGATGTGCCTCTCTTCCCTTCCCTTCCTCTGTCAGTGTTGACACACACCAGGGCTTGTCATTTGGCTCTTGAATTTTTCATGAAGGTGAATTTGCATGATCACAATCCTGTGTCACTTCTTCCCCTGGTAGATTTAGTGCTGCAGAGCGCTCGAACTTCCCAGTGACTCCACTGAGGCAGAACAGAAGTGAGACAAGCATGCTTATAGGGATTGTCTGTGCAAGAGCCATCTTGTCTCGAGAAGCTTCACAGATGCACGGGGCCTGTGAGGACAACCTGAAACAAGAGTCAGTTTACATTTGCCCCTGCACTGCTGCACTACTGTATTTGCTGAATCATTTTCCGTGGCATCCAGAATGTACTTCATATTGTGTAGCAAACCTCAGCTTAGCAAAGCACTCAGTATAGCAAGAAACCAAAATATTTTTGTAGCTGTGTGCAATATTCATGAAAAAAAAGGTTTTGTTAGAATGAGGTGTTCAGTCACTTATTTTATCTCCAAACACTCCACCAAATGTTAATCTGAGCTATTATTTGTGTGAATACATGTTAGTTTTAGATACCTTTATTTGAAGTATTATGACTCTTTTTAGAGGAGCCCTTTATTTTTATAATTTACCACAAGATTTTTGACACAAACTAATTTTTTACTTGACTTACTTTCATTTAATCATGGTTAATTTGAACTGAACTACGCATAAATTACTGTGATTCAATGTGGTCCTAAAATATATATTTTTAAATAGTAATTCATTGTTTAATTTGTTTTAAAATCTCAATTCACTCAATATCTTTGTATCATTAGCAAATGTAGGCTTTTATAGTGTCAGTGTTTTTTTATCACCAACCTTTCATGGTGGTGGGCGAACATGTAATTGCCTGCTCTTTGAATTGTCTGTCTGTTAGCAAAAATGATCATGAACCACTGGATGGATTTTAATAAAACTCTCAGATTATAATGTTGTAATGCACATCTACAACTGATTCATTTTTAATTAATTTTAACTTTTTGAGTCAAATCAGTTCATGATGGCCGCCAGGACTATTTGACCTTAGCAAACACGTGACTATAAAATTTGGCATTAATTTACAGATAGTGTGCTAAATTTTGGTGTAGTAGAAGCTCAGAATTATCCCCAACACATACTCGGAGAACTAACAGATCATGCAGGATGTTTTTACCCATGTCTGTGTGTGTGTGTGTCTGTACTGTTAGCAAAACACGTCATCAATCATAGAATGGATTTAATGAAACTCACAGAAAATAATCACTGGATGAACATCTACAACTGATAAAACATTTGGAATCAGTCTGATTTAAGATGGTTACCACAGCAAAGCAATTTTAGCCAACAAAAATGATTATAAATTACCAAATTTGACAGATATTGAGATAAAATGTGGTGTGGCAGTAGCTGAGCGTCATCCCTAACCTGAGTTCAACACATTACACAACATTTTTGCCTAAAACTTTTACATAAACTGTTGGAGGTTACCCTGTAGTTCTGTTAGGAAAATATGTTATTTCATATATTTTTCTCAAACTGAGGAAAAACATTTTTTGGAAAAGAACTTTAAAACATGTACTTGTTCATTTCAGTCATGACAATATTGCACTAACATTTAAAAACTAAGACGCGCAGCTGAAAAACAAACCTTAGGTATTAGACAATGTCAATTATCAGCCGTAAAACTTTGTATAGACTGACGTGTGTCTTGTTTGACCACGTTTAGCTGGTACAGCAGTTCAGCTGTAGGAGCATCTCGAAGATTGATGAAAGTAGAATTCATATTTGCATAAACAGGGAATGTATTTTGAAGAAATATGAAACATATTTTTATATTTTAACTTTTTCCATGATGGCTATTACGTCATCTGTAACTTGTTACAAATCCATCCATCCAATCATCCATTTTCTTTACCCACTTTTCTCGGTGCCTATCTCCATTGTAAGTATAGAAAACACATTATCAGGATTATGAAAGACTGCTCGGCTGAAATCTGACTTTTACATACTTCAAATGCTTTTAGATCTGGATTTATCTGTCATTAGTGGGAAAGACAACAAACACCTAAAAGACGGCGCTGTTGCAGCTTTAGAAAGAGCAGGAGGTGATGTCAAAACATGGTGAAACATGTCTGTGTGAGCAGCTCTGCGCGTCTTAGGCCAGATTAGATGAATCTGATGTTGAAAGTGGGGATAGTCAGGACATGATCACTTTATGTTACCAGCTTTCATAAGAGAGGAATTCTGATCATTTACATTTCTGTTGACTGTTGCAACACACTTACTCTGTTTCGAAATGTGAAAAACTGTACCTTACTTCTCAAAACTGTCAGGTTTCGTTTTGTACCCACCAGCTGCTCATAAAAGTTGTGAAATTCTGCATTTTATTAACTCTTTTTGAGCATTTGTTCAATAAAAAAAAAAATGGATAAAAAAAACAGGTTTTAAATTCAATTACTTACTAAAAAAACATTGAGAAAAGTTACTATCATCATGCTTCATCAGGTTGTTTTGAATTACACACTTATTTTGTTTTGTTTCTTCCAGTTTTGCAAGTCTGTGTGTTGAATTTAATGAATACAAGAGTTCAGCTGCTCGTGACATCATGATTGTTTTTGTCTGATTTTCCTCCTCTTAACGGTTTAACTGGAGACAGATCTGGACTGCAGACATTCAGACACACTTCGTGTCTATAACGTCATAATGCTGTAAATTGTGCAGATTCAGGTCTGGCATTTATATCTCTCCAAGATTTCACTATTTGTCTTTGCCGTGGACACTAATGAATCCCTGTACAACGACAGCTGCTGAATGTTACACATTTCACTTATAATATTCTAGATGTTTTTTTTGTTGTTTTTGTTGTTTTCTTTGCATACTTAGCATACTGCATGTGCTTGCCAAGAGCAAGCTGACCACAGAACACATGTTCACCATCTTTCTGGCCATCTGAGATGAAATTGTGCACCTTCCTGGATGCAACAGCAGCCTGTGAACACATACTGATCATCAAGGCTCGAGGCCTAGATGATCAGAAGTAACAGGCATGATACAGTTTTCACCTGATCTACTATGTTTCCAAAAAATGATTTGGGACAAAGTAGAGAACTGCCACATATTATTAGGAAAGCTTCAACCTTCTGTTGGTTTCACTTTTTATTTACAATGAATAAAAATTTATCTTCAAGGAATACTACCCTTTATTTTGTTTTTTTGCGTTTGCCTACTTTCCATGTGTTTAAATTGTCTGGCTTTCTCTTTTCTGTCCGTCCTGCTTTTGCAGCGCACCTTTAGTTTTCCTTTCCCCTGCCTGTTTCTGGACTTCTGTCTGCATTTGATTCCTTGAGTTTTCACCTGTCCTGGCTTTCTGAAGGTTTTCTGAATGGATGCTGATCAGAAAAGACAAACATTTTTTGCATGTTTTAATAAAAGTCCATAAATATTACACATAATAGATGTAGTTTTTTTCCAATATTTATATACATTTTGATGTTGTTCGAGCAGGAGGGTTTTAAATGTTGACTTATAGAAAGCGATAAAATGCTATGACCAGACTCAAAAACCTGTTGCTGGGGCTTAATGGTCACTTTCTGTTTTTTCATGATGAGTGAGTGAGGATTATTCATCGATGCTGTGTGTTAGTTGATGTGTCTGAACAAGAAACAAGAAAAAGGCAGATGCTGCGCATTATGTACCAGTCTACTGCCTCTAAAATTGCCCTGCAAATGAGGATCCTAATGAGAGGCAGTGTTTGTGGGTGAAGGAGCAGCCTAATCATGCTAAGTCAATTGTGTCTTATCTCTTTGTCTGTGTGTGTGTGTGTGTGTATGTGTATGTGTGAGCAGAAAAGCCAACATTTGTCAGCTTCAAAAGGAGTGACAGTCATCATATTTCTTCATTTTCCTCTCTTACCCCATGCTCCAAATCTGGCAGGACAGTTAAATACATTAGCCACACAATATGGAGTTGTCTTGTCTCACCAGATGTCAAACGTGTTCATTGTCCTTGCTCCTTCCAAGCAAGCATCTATTTCCCAGACCAAGCAAGAGTCAACAATAGCTGTGCATATTGCCTTTGAAGGTACAACAAACTACTGAATACCTGATTTATGAATGAAATTTACAGGTGAAAGGCGTAAGCTAGTCTGTTACAAAAAAAGAAAGAAAGAAATGACCAAATGATCAGTATTATGTGTCAGTCTCCTTTTTCTTTACCATTGTGCACACTTGTTGCATACTCGAGAACTTGTGTCCATGTGAAACCTGTGCTCATATGAACTTTTATATTATGCATACATGCATGTGTGGACAATAAAACTAGTTGCCCAACAGGTAATCTTTAAATTATCCTGTAATGTTTCCACAACTTTGACAAACTTTGTTTTGTTTTTTGTTTTTTTGTTGTTGTTTACGAGTCAAAATACTTTTTTATTCTAATTATTCTTCTGATTTTCTATTAATTAAATACTGATTAAGATAATGTATCCATGTTAATGAATGATATTAAAATCAAAACATTGTGTGTGTTCTGTTTCCCTTTCCTTTGCCTTTGTGCTTTTGTGCTTAATACATGGAAACATGTAAAGACTGATTTAAGTTTTAAATGACTGAATTGGCCCAGTCTCATTAATTCAAAGGCCAATATAAACTTTGATATTTGGATTACCTTTGGAAACACAAGTACAAGTTTTTATTAAACAATATTAGGGGTTAAATATAATAAAAAATAATAATTCATCCATTTTCTTTACCCACTTCTCTTTTCCAAGTCCCCCAGAGCTGGTGTCTATCTCCAGCAGACACTGTCGGGGAGACAGGTTGCATGTAATAATAATAATAATAATAATAATAATAATAATAATAATAATAATATGCAATGCCTCCAGTAATTTTGGATTTATGTTTACTTTTTTCACCCACAATATAATAATGTTTATTTATATATAAACTTATTGAGATGTTTATTTATTAATTTTTTGCATTGGTTTGTTGTTCAAACAACTGTAGCGACAACGCAAATAATACTTCTAGGAATAAGATGTACTAAAATAATTCATTTAAAAAAAGGGCATACGTTTTGTGTCCCTTTTGAAAATTAATTTCAAAATAACTCGTGGTCGCTTATATTTCTCCATTAATCCAGATGAAAAAATGGATTTAAAAGACCCTTCTGTAGAAAACCATGTAGGCAGGTTTTTCCCCTAAATTTTATTCAGAATATGCTGCCGTATTTACGAGGGAACTGTCGTAAAATGTCGCAAAGGCGGAAAGCAGCGGGCTGGTTTGAATCCGTCCCCATAGTTACTGACATCTGTCTCATGCAAAGTTTGTTTTGGCTTCGTAGGAACTGAGTAAACCTAGAGCTATTAGATCATTATTATACGTTCTTTTGTTTCTACCATGGACTGACGTTGTTTGCAGCTCGGACTTAATGCGGAAAGCTGTCGTTCGAATAAACAACGAAAAGCACGACTGTTAAACGTTAGATGGCTAACATTAGCACAGTTAGCCACCGTAACGTCATCTCATGTAAATCAAATATTGCTACTTTTGATGCTGCGACGGAGTTGATATATTTCGGTCATCATTAGAGGTAAGGAACGACGAAGCAGTGTACACTGAAAACGAGCTAGTGCAATCCTGAAACTTGTGTCATATGCAATGTTAAGTTACTTTTAGATTTAAAAAAAAAACTGTCGCTTTCTTGTTCAGTTCTACGATGTTAGCAGTTTCATCAACATAGCCTGATTCCGTCTTTAACTTTGCCTTTTTACAAGTCTGTAAAATGTGCTCCAACGACGAAGACGGTCGCATCCTTGTTTTGGAGGAGCAGGTGAAGAATTTGTCAGATGAGTTACTACAATGCCAGGTATGTATGAATGTTCACACACTGACTGTCGGAGTTTATGATCCGCTTTCTAAAGACTGTATGTCTTAATAGGAAGTAAAAGTAAAGACGTACTTCTGTTGTATCTGATCATATGTCTTGCTCTAAACTGTCGACATTTTTGTTTTGTTGTCATCCATTAATGTACAAGTATGTAGATATGAAAGTATTTGGCAGGTGTTTGTAATTAGCATTTAGCTAGGCAATGAGCACTGCATGCCAGTGGTCACTGTTAAAGTAAATTTAATATATTTTTTCATGAGCAGCCTCTGCTACATACTCTTTTAGTTAAAGTTTGTTTTTTCATCCATACATTCACCTTTAACCTGTTTGTGTGCAGTAGTTCCTTCACAGTACTTCTTGAACATTAATGACTTTTTTAAAAATTATTTTTTCTTCCTAATTCTGACATTGATTGGCGAATCCATTTAGACTCTATTCTACAGACGTCTACAGACGCCTCAGTGTCATCATTTTTGAAGGTTTATGAACATGTTTTGATCAATGACAAACGGCTGGACTTTGTGTTGGAAGCTGAAAATTTAATACCTGCAATAGCTCAAAACTAAAATTTCCAAAGAAACGCTTTAAAACATCCCAAGTTTTGTAGTGGTTTAAGAATAGAAGAGTTGGTGTGCATGCGTGCGTATCGCCCACTGCCTTTCTCACCAGAGTTTAAACTAAGATCATGTTGAGAAATGATGGTGTTATAGCCGTTTCTGTCAAACTTGAACATTAGGTTTGTTGCAGGTTTTTTTGTAATCTGTTAGCACTCAGAGTATGTGTTGTGACTGACTCTCAGCTACTACTGCATCAGATTTTAGCTCAGTATCTGTAAAATCTGAGTTATAGCTTTCTTTGTGTTGACTAATGTCGATTAGATGTGATGACCAGGTTGAATTTGACTCCAAAACTTAACCAGTTATTGATGTGCAGCCAGTACTTACTTTCTGAGAGTTTTAATAAAATCTGCCCATTGGTTCATGAGATATTTTGCTAACAGACAGCAAGAGTTGACTCCAGTAGGTAATGGTAAAGCTTTAAACACAGATCTCACTTGATCAGTCAGCACTTAAAATATGTGTTCGGTATGATTACTCAGTTACTAGATTCAGACAAACTTCAACATTTTGTTCCTAATACCCCAGAAACTCTCAGTCTAGGCTTTTATTACCTTAGTTGGTGTCATCCTGACCTCTTGTAATACTGTAAAAAAAAACATTTGGAGTTATTTCTTTGTGCTTTAGCGTCAGTATATTTAATCTGCGCTCTGAAAAAGACTCATTACTCCACTGAGATGCATCCATATTGTTTGTTAATCATTAAGCACTACAAAGGTAATAAATATATTACCAAAATGACCGTAAATGCAACGTAACGCATTATTAATTTTACTGTTTAGGCAAAAAGATTTGACTTTTATCACTGGCAACTCTAGCTGTTGACAGCTGATTTTATAATTTTGTTTCATTTCCAGAGAGTGAGTGCTGGACTTTACACACTTAAATGCATAAAACATGTTTAAGTTGATTTGGCCCTAAAATCTTGTAAAAGTCAGGGAGATGCCCATCCGATTGTTCAGCAAACCCAACAGAGAGTTCTCAGCACACCCAGAGTTTCTTGTTCAGTCTCATGATGAGAGACATAAAATGCTCTTGATCGGGTTTGAGAAGCTTTCGTTTTCTTTTTGTCAGTCACTGATCTGAGGGTTCCTCGCATACTCACCACAAGGTGGTGTCTTATAACATGAGCGTATTGATCCAGCATGTCTTATTTTGCATATTCAGACAACCTTACTGTACAGGTAGAAAGACAGCTGTAGAGTTCAGCAGATGAGCATTTCAGTTTTCAATCAGACTATAGATGGAGCCTAACACCCTAGGCTGTAGTATTTGCTGTAGTGCTGCTTGGCTTTGATAACGTGTACGCTGTTGTATGCTGTTCGATATTTGAAGTAATTCTGTTTATTCAAAAGCAAAAATTTAATACATTCATATATGTTTTCAAACTTATTTATTGAGTCAAATCCATGCATACACACACATCTATAGTCCATCATTAAGCCTCTCTGTAGAAGAAGTTTTCAGATCCTGTACTGAAGTAAACAAAGATGGCAGTGTAAAAATACTCTATTAGAATAAAGTTCTTTAACAAAAGTCATCCCACTTTGTTAGAAATATGTCACTACTTTTACTTCATTAGCATAACAAAGTATTTTAATTGTTAAAGTAAAAGCAAAGGTTTGGTCTCTGTAGCTTGTGAATTCTCATATATAATATTATTAAATAATCAGTGCTGAACTATCATTGTTTAAATACAGAGTGCTTTGAGCTGGAGCAAGTGTCAAAAATTTTATGTGGATCTTCTTCTGTACAAAAACAAATCTGACAAATCTGAGGTGACCTGAAATTCATAAACGGGAGAATGAAGAAGAAAAATAAAACTCAGACACACTGTTTTCAGATTTCAGATTTTTCTCTTATTTTTCTTTATTCACTAAAGTAAATAATGGGGGTTTTACTTGTTGCTGAGAGCTTTTGATAAAATCATTTTTAAATTTTTTTAAATCAAAAATTCAAACGTTTGTGGTCTGCAAATACTTTCAAATTAATGATTTTAGCAAAAAGTTTGAACACCACTGCTTAGTGTCAATAACCCGTTTAATTAATTTATCTTCTTTATGAATAGATGACAGTTAAGCTATAGCCTTCAATTAACAATTAGGAGAAATCGTTAAAACCAGACTTTAAGCTGGGGCCCACTCCAACAAAGACTTTTCTTGCGTTACTCGCCCTCTCAAGCATCTGCTCAATTTTGTGCCACAGCTTATGGCATAACAAAAAAAAATCTTAAATGTTATAGAACCTTTACTTCCTCAGTCAGTATTGAGGTATTAAATTTTACATTTAACATTCAGTTTTAAAATAGTTGCTTTATTTTTTTTCCCCCTTCAATTTTATGACAAGTAATTCAATTTATTTGAGGAAAAGTCAATCAACAGCTCAGCTGCTGTTTCTAATTAAAATATCTAATGCAAGTTGTACATAAATACATTTTATGGACATATTCCTAGAGCCTAAACTCGTTGAATCACTTAATCTGCTAATAGTGCTGAATATCAATACCATTGTGTAGGTATCTGAAGAGATTAGAGTAAATCAGCAGACATTATAACCTGTACCACTATTACAAAAATCCTGTCTTTGCTTACAGCACACTACTTTAAAATGATATTTATTTACCTCAATGCTTTGTTTACTTCAGAGCTTTTTGTTTTTTTGTTTAACTGACTTGGAAACCATCTTTGGTGGTCTCGTCCAGAGTAAGAACATCAGTGATTCTGTTTATCTAATAAAGATCTTAAGAAGTGCAGTGTACATTTTAAATAGTGCCATTTGAATACCACTGATGTCTTAAGTCTCTGGCATGATGTACTTCAGGACAGCCATTAACTACAAAGAGTCTCATCTGTCAGCCAGCAAATGTTCCAGCTAGACCATGCTAATTTTACTAATATGTGCTGAATTCCATTGGTCTCTCCCTCTCTGGTATGTTTAGCCCATGGTGTTTCCGTATCTAGATTCAAAATGAATAATTCAGCGATCATCAAACACTCATTCAATGTATCTTTAAGTGCACATACGGCAGAGGAGAGCTTTTTGATGAGGGTCCTCGCTGAACACTTGTCAGCGGAACGGTTAATGGCAGCCAAAGGCCAGACAGAGGGAGACCGCATGTTTCAAGTAAACCATGCCGCCTCATTTAATCATTAGCCGTGTTCCAGCGTTGATTTCGTGGGATCTCCATCCCCCCATCGCCCATCTGCCTTCCTGTGTACATACAAACTAAAGCACAGGCACATGCATAGACAGAGATCTACAGAAGTCCTTCCACTTTATAAGTTCAGCTCATGTCCTTATCAAGGTCTGATGCTGCCATTTTAGTAAATAATTGATTAGACACTTTTGAAAGGGGGCTTAAAATCCATGTACTAATTGGAGACTAGTAGATTCCAGTGGGAGGGTTGACTTTTATCTTCTGATGATGTGAACATAATTTATCAGATAATTTTATATTAAGTCGATTTGGTATAATTCTGTCTTTTAATGTCAAATGTAGTTTTTAGATGTCCCTCATTAAATGTAATGTAGCCTCAAAATGTTTGAAAACCCAGCAAGACAATTTGAATTGGAAATGTGTCAGGGGGCTAGCTGTGGGTTTTTCAAAACTTGAGGATGACTCTCTCTGTCATCAGTTTTGAGTTTCTTTGGAGCTGCGGATGGTAAACACATCCAGAGAGCAATTGATTAATAAGGCAAATGCAAGCCCGACTGCCGTGTTTTGATTTGGATCCTCGCTCTCATAAATAGTTCATAATGACAAGTGTCAATGCTCGCTCCCCTTGAGTCGAAGGTCACATCTCAGCGCTGGAGATTACTACATAGGGAGCCTCATGATTAGAGAGGGCAGGCCAGATGAAGAACTGTTTTGTACAAGTTGTTTTAAATTATTGATTGACTACCCCCACTGTCATATGCTAATGTCACTGAGCATCCTGTTTAATGTTTTATTTTTAAGGCCGAAGAGAAGCAATGGGCTGCTGCCTTTTTTTTTTTTGAGATTCATCAAAGTCAGATTTATTACAAAATGTATGAAAATTATGCATCTCAATTAAAAAGACCAGCTAATAACTTGCTGAACTCCTCTTTTTTTTTTTTTTACCAGGCAGACAAGGAGTTTGTGTGGTCTCTGTGGAAACGCCTGCAAGTGGCAAATCCAGACTTGACCCAGGCTGTGAGTTTGGTGGTTGAGCGGTGAGTGGATTCATCTTTCGTATCGCCACCTGAGAAGCTCAGCAGCCTGAACGTTACTTTATCTCACAACTGGAGGGAGAAAAAAAAATGTGTGTGAAAGTTGTTCAAGGGGTCTTTAAAGCACCTTGGCCATTCTGCAGGGGTTATGACGGAAGCTGGTGCAGATGCTGATTTAAGCCCTCTTATCCCCAGTCTCTCGGTTCAAACAATGAAAACCCTTTTAATGAAAACGCTCTTCCTCTGCTGCTCACATGCTGGACAGTTGAAACAGTCCTGCCAAATACTTGTCTTTACCGGATAAATGGTAAGATGGAGTAAGACCTCTTTTGCTGGAATGCTAAGCCAAATGAAAAAGAGTGGCATGGGAACTGTCAGAGAACACAGAGGTTCGGGCTTTTTCCTGTTGGTGCACATTTGGATAAATGGAATATATCACTCATCTTTAAGAAAAAAAAAAATGCCACTTTTAAGTCTTTAATTTGTCTCCGAAGTTTCTACAATGTTCATTCTGCTCGTTCCAAATGCCGGTAAAATTATTTTAAGGCTTAGTTTGTATTCCTTCTGTGACCTTTATCATAATTTTGGTTGCTTGTGGCTTACTTTTTGAGATGGCTCAGTTCTCAGTAGGCAGTGCAGCAGCTCGCAGACACTTCCTCAGTACTTATGCCTCTCATTTTATACTCCACTCCCTCTTCAGTTTCTTATAGCCCCATAGGAAACTCATCAAAGTGTGTTAGTCCACCGAGACTGGTGGGGGAACATGCACCCAGAGATTGTATGTGTATTGTATCACCTAATGCACAGAAGGATATTGACATGGTAATTGTGTCAACTCCAGTCAAGCGCTGGCGCCCAGTGGGAACTGTCATTCATCCCTCCCTCCCTCTTTCAGTGTGGATCTTGTAAAGTGATTGGTTGGTTGCTCCGGACATGGTGAACACAGCCCCCAAATGTACGATGAAATGCAGCCCAGCCTGCCTATGTTCCAGCCCCTCCCGGGACAACAGTGTTTCGGTGCCTGCCAGGGGAGAAGGCTGATCAGACGGGGCAAAGAGACGGCGGAGAAGGCCTTTGGAGATGGAAGATGCAGAAGAAGTAGTGATGAGAGAATGGAAAAGTTGGCCCCTGTTGGTCTAATGCAGTTGAAACAAACAGGTCCCCCCTCAAAACCTTGTTTTTCCTCTCCCTTAAAGTTAATTTTTACAAAAGAGGTGCACATAGGCTCTTGTTGGCGCTTGAGAAGTGTAATAAACTCTGATTTTGCATCACACACATGCACTTTGTTCTTGACTTTTTTCAACAGCGAGAAGCACAAAGCTGAGAATAAGGACCGGAAAGTGTTGGAAATCCTTCAGTCCAAAGACTACAAGATACAGGAGCTAGAACAGGTACAGGACATCTAATGAAACATACACTGTCTTTAGAAGCAAGCTACTAACTCACACGCGATAAATAAAATCATACGTTTGCATCCAGGATTTTATTTTAGAGGTGTTGTATTTATATGTTTACAGAATTAATTCTGGTAAATTTGTTTTCCGAACAAAATTGTCCTCACATCTACACATTAAACCAGTGGTGTCCAATCCTGGTCCTGGTGGGCCACTATCCTGCATGTTTTAGATGTTTCCATGCTCTTTAGCAGGTCTTCAAGTTCTGCAGAAGCCTGTTAATCACTCAGTCATTTAAATGAGGTTTGTCAAAGTAGAGAAACATCTAAAACCTGCAGGATAGTGGCCCTCCAGGACCAGGATTGGACACCACTGCATTAAACTATTGAACTTCAAGTTTCCTCCATCTTCAGTGGTTTTCCGCCCATGAACACCAGAAATGTTCAGGAGAATGTTGGGACTTCTCAGCCTGGTCTTATTCCTCAGTTGCTGTTCACACATGCACTTTAGAGGCAGAGATATTTATTATTTTTGCCATTAACAAATAGCTCAGCAGAAATAAATTCAACTGTTACCAGTACTAGGACTCACATTCACTAATATTCTCTCTCATGGTATAAGCTCTTTAAGATGTGTGTCTGTGTTAACAAATAAAGACAAATTTCTCCTGATCTTCCAGACATTTCAGTAGTGAGCAGGCTGGAAACCTTTGCAAGGGGTTCAGTGCCATCATTTGCATTTTCACAAATCCTTCTGTTACATTTGTGTGGAATTTTAAAGAATTGCTGTGCAGGTGTGAAAACATTCTGTGACAGAATATTATGTGTATATGTTATTAAATGAAATGTATTTGTAAGAGTACTTTCTGCTTAATCGGTTGTTATTAGTAACAAACATGTTTTTTTAACATGGTCGAATGTCTGGTAAAACTTAAGAGAAAAAAAAATGTTTTAATTGTATCACTGTCTCTCCATTTCTCTCTTTATATTTTTGCTTCACCTTTAATATTCTAATAATAATCTAATATTTCCTGCAGGCATAATGGCCTATAATAATGGCAACACTAATGTAATTTACTCCTAAAGATCATCTCCTCACTCAAACAGTTGCATGTCTCCTTCATTAGTGTCCCTCATCCAGAATAGTGTTTCTTCTTAATGCAGCTGGCAGTAATGGAGTCATCATCTGGTCCGTGCTTTTTGATGTTCTCCTTCTCAGCCCCCATAATAAGGCTCAGAGGACTAGGTGATATGTGATTAAATGAAAAACCCTTTTTTATTGCAAGTTTTGTGCTCATTTATGCATTTATCACTGAGTTTTGTGCTGTTGTTTGCCTTATTGACAGTCATCATCTCCTCTTACAATGTTTAGCCAAACCAAGATACTGAATAATTGGTTTTTCCTGGCTTTTTTTAAGAGTCATGATGGTCTGCAGAGTCCACATGGGACCTCACATTTTTCCTAATGTATCAGCTCTCCCACTTTGATGGGCTTTTTTTTCTCTTCCTCATTTTCTTCTTCCGTCCATTCCTCTTTTTTGTTACAAAATTAGCATCATTTTTTTTTGTACTGCACTGGGAATTTTCTAATGCTAATCCTTCTGTCGTAGACGTCTTAACTTTGCAGGACCCATTTTCCCCCCCCCTACTAGAGTTCTAATTGTTCTTGCAAATCTAATTATCAGCGTTTAAATGTATGTCTAAATCTCTATTAAAGCTCCTCTATTGTTAGCACGAAAAGCTGGAAGTAGCAAGAAAGTCTAAATGCACTCTCTTGATATATCAGAGTGATTCCTCTCAACATTGTAAATAGTTGCATCCCGGAGTAGTGTGTTATTTGAGACAGTGTGCCGCAGAGGGCTGTGGATTATGAGCCGATGCCAAACTTCAGTTCATTCAGTGTTAAGGAGCCAGGCTCCTCCTGCTGAGGCCACAAAGGCTGCTGGAAGAATACAAATACATCATCAAGACTTAATGGTCACACAGTTACTGAAGCATTTATGTTAGTTTCAAGTTTGTGTTTTTATAACCACTTAATGGCTCATCATTATGATATCTTGCAGCTCTCTTTTTATATCAGCATATGTTCAAATTTGTCACGCTTCCTATTCTTGTAAAATAAATACTTTTTTGTTTTTGACTGATGGTTGACCAATTATTTTATTGAGCTAGGTCTAAGCTGATGTAAAAGCTGGTAAGGTAACTGTTGTTTGATTTTACTAAAATAAAAAAAATGTTTAAAGTAGAAAATTATTTCAGATTTTTACATATCTATATATTTTTGGTCCTCTGTTTATGTTTATAATGATAGTTTTGGGCAGTCAAGTTTTAATACACAGTACAATATAATCAGTTATGCAGCATCCTTTTTATAATTTGTGTCTTTCAGGATTGAAGTACGTCACGCAACCTGTGGCTGTGTATTTTCTGTTTATGCCACTGTGCCGCATTCTGCTCAGTTTTCCTGTATTTCTTTGCCTACCACAGAAAGTGACAGCGCAGCAGCAGGAGATTAACAGTTCGCTCCAGAGGAGGACGGCGGTGGAGGAGGAGAGGGCTTTAATGAAGGAGTTGACATCTCTGCGTGAACAACTGGTCAATAAGAACCAGGAACTTAAGGTTGGTGGAACAAATTTTCTGTGGCAGCATGTGCCTCAGATTCTAAAGTCTCTTTTTTTGTGTGTGGCGCTGAATACGACAAGCCCCCTGTGGCTAAAGCCTCGGGCCTTGGAGTCATTTAAAGGACAGGGAGGATTGCTCGGCTCTCTCGAACACAATCTCAGTGTCTTTGTGTCTTCCGCTCTGGTCTTCACCCTGACTGAGTCTCACCTGTTCTTGCTTCTAGCTTTACCTCTTCCTACTGACAGCACAGAATACTTAACAGCTGGAAAGACTGCGTACGTGATAGAAAGACATAGACGAAGAAAAGCAGGTTGTTAACTTGCGTATAAATACTTAATGCTTCCTTCAATAGGGAAAAGGGGAAGGCATACATGTGATGGTGTGGCTTCTACCTAATTATGCTTAGATGGGACATGGTTATGATTAATTAATAAAGGAATGGTCCTTACACAGTCATGGTGGGGTCTCGTGGCGAGATATAGCGGGGGACAGCATCAAAGGATACCTGGGTTGAGTCTAATGGGTCTTGTATCAAACAGGATTCTCATTAGAAGCTGTCATTAAAGCTGACAGACTGGCCCTTGTACCCACATGAGCCCAGCTCCTGCAGCACGTCTTGGCCCATACCAACCAACACCTGGTCACGAGGGCCCAGTCATACAGCACGGATGACCTTGGCCAATCAGCAACCCATGTGGGGGCCTCCTGCAGGAAACCCAGTCCACTGTTTATGTATTCATTTCAGCCTCAACCCCATGGGCTGCTTCTCCTTTTATAACGCTATAGGTTCTCTTTTCTCAAGTTTGAACTGTTACTTTTCCTGTTTTTCTTCTTTTGTCACTACTGTTGTTTTGGCCCCGTTGACCCATCACTGTCCTCCATACAGACACACACACACAAAAACACACTCGCACAGCTTTTTTTTTTTTTTTAATCCAGGAAATGAAGACTGAGTATAGAAGAAAAGAAGAGGAGGAGCGGCAGGTGGTACAGGCTCTGGAGGAGGAGAAAAAGGGATTAACGTCCTGCTGTGCTGCCCTGAGAGCTGACCTGGAGGAAAAACAGAGGCAGGTCGACAGTCAGCGAGACGAGAGGGATGCCGCCCAGGCCAGATTAAAGGTTCGAACTGGGGGACAATTTCATTCAGAAACCTAAACCTTGAACTTTCTGGTCTTTCAGATACTTTTTTTGATCGGCTTTTACATATAATATAAAATGATCTCTTGAGCAAAGTACAGAATTAAATATGCTTCCTCTTTGGGTTTGGGTTACAATCAAACTGAACTGAAAGGAAATTTTGCTACGTTGGCAGTTTTTGCTTGCAGAGATTGTAGTGGGTTGTTCTGTCATTGACTATATACAAATGGAAAAAGTTATCAAACGCTCTACAAGTTATCAACAATCTCATTCCATCAGAAAGTGGCAATGTTGCTGTTTAAGCTTTCAGCCGATATAATCACTTGAGATTCTTGACGACATTCCTGCATGCAGTAGAAAGCACCATTTCCTCACAGAAAATTAGGTTCCTGCGAATACTCTTAAGACATAAAACCTGCTCAAGAACCTCACATTTTTCTTTTTAGGTATAGACTGACTATGAAACATATTAGTCCTTAAGTCAAGTGGAGTCAGACATGAAGTCCTGTATAAGTAATTACACTTGGACAGAGCGGAGCCCAGAGGCTTGTATGTACATCCATCAAAACCGTAGAAACGCCACCTGTTCCTCGTTTTTGTAACAGACTTTGATATGAAACGTGAAAATGTGCAGAGTATACGTTACACTCGTTGGTCAGACATAGCAAAGACCTGGCTAGAATTTATCACTTGATTAACTTGTGCATGCATCCTGAGATAAACCCACTGGATAGGTGCTCACTTTTTATAAAGAATGGAAGCATAAATTCAAAAAATACATGGCTATAAAACTAGTAGAAATGTAGTCGGCCATTTTAACGATAAAGACTACAAACTCAATGTTATAGCATTTTTCACATCCCCCATTCTTGTAGGTGTTTTATTGTATAGTCCATTCAAGCTGTAGTAATCTGTACATTTTCAGTGTTATTTAAAAGCTTGACCCCTTGAATGTTTGCATCATTTTATGAAAAAGTTATCACTTAACATTCTTGTCTTCACCTTACACATAGCAAAGACAAAACATTTATATTTTTTCATGGATTGTTTAGGTTAAATTGGTTAATTGCTCTTAGACTCGCGTCTTAGACTAAATTTGTCTTCTGCAAGTTAAGAGGTTTTACAAAATTAGAGACTATGTGATGTCTGAAAGTTAAGCCATTCTGACCAAGTCTGAATATGCAGCTAAGACGTTTTATAGTGGCATCTGCTGGCTAATTGTGTGCTGCTTTCACAATTTTTCAGTCGTGATTTATTAACTGCACGTGCAACATGTTACAGAACCAATCATGTGTATCAGTGTACCCAGTTCTAGTAACTGTCTGATGCAAGATAACGCAATGTAGAAATCCACAGCAGACATGGGCTTGAACAGCAATCAGATTTTCGAGGTTGTAGGTTTAGATGCCATTAGTTTGCTCCTAAATGAGACGTCTTTTAAATAGCAGTTAGCTTGATTTCTATATTAGATCTTCTCCCTGATTCTCCAAACTGAGATCACACTGACTGCTCTCCGCTACAAGCAAGACGGCAACTAGCTGTAGAGCCTACACCCACACCTTAGTACAGAAGCATCCCTTGTGTAATTTTACTTGGTAAAATACTGTTGTGAAGGTTTTGTAATCCTGTTTCTCTTTCACACCAGGATCTGGAGGAAAAACTGCACAGTGCTTGGCAGGAGCTGTCCAAATTTCAGGGACACTGTAACAGTCTAGCTGCACAGCTTTCTTCAAAAGAGAAAGAGGTAGCAACAAAAGAAGAACAACTTGAACGGCTTTGGTAAGTCCAATCAGCTAAAAAAAACTGTCTGTGTTCTTGTAAATAATAGCACTCCTATAAATGACTTTTATGGGTAATTTCATCAGTTAAAGGAAGAGTGGATTTGCTCTGTGTATACTGTATGCGAACATATAGATTTCCGCGTTGAGGTGTGAGTATATTCCTCCCATCGCTGTGAGTCTTGGGGTGACACACATTTCCTCCGTTCTGGCTCACCTAAAGCCATTTGATAAGCCCTGTATAGTGGATGTGCTTTAAAGGAGGGAAGAAGGGAAACGGGGCAGGCTTTTGCTAAGCTTTAGTCGATATGATAAAAACTGCAGGAACTGTAGGAGCCTTAATGGTAATCTCAACCTTTTTTTTAAAACTACTTTTCTGTTTTAATGCTAGAGGCACTCCGACATGTCAGTCACATCGGGGCTACATACTGTTTTTACATCATTATCTCGCCAATTAATATAGTAATAAGGAGCAGAGATGGTTTATGGGAATTTTATAGAAGGACGCAAAACAAAATGTAAAAAATGTTGCTGCTGATGAATGTTTTATGTAAAGAAATCATTCAGGTGTCACCCAATTGAATGTTTCCAGTATATATTAGTTATTTTTATTTTAGTTGAGGTCATTATTTGAAATTTTTGGTAACACCTCAGTTGCTGGGCAATAAGTATTAAAAGAGTATTTTTAAAATATTTTATTTCATCTATGGAATATATTAACATGTTTTAATGCTGTTTCTGAATTCTGAAAAGCCCAGCAGCAACCAGTGTTGAAATTTGTCTGACAGAACACTTCTCTTATTTCTAAATTATAATAAAAAAGCATCAAGCGTTCTGAGGGAAAAGTTGGTTTTAGTGAAAAGTTTTATCCTGTCACATACAGCTCTTTTTTATGTGTAAAATTCTGTAATATAGAATCCGGCGATGTATAACATGCTGTGGTTGGTTTGTAGTCGTGATTTTGCAGATGTTCAGACTCTGTACAGACAGAGCACCGAGCATGCAGCAGAGCAGAGCCACCTGATCAAACAGCTGGAGGGACTCAACCTAGACACACAAAAAGTCCTGAGAAATCAAGAAGAAGCACATACAGCTGACACCACCTCGTATCAGCAGGTATTTACAAACACACAAAGCCACTGTGGACATTTTCATTCTTAATATATTTATTATCATAAAATAACTCGTGCTATCTAACAAGGGTGTTTGTCATTTGCTTCCATTTGACATCATGACCATGTCCTTGCCTCCTTCCCTTCCCTCCTTATTTGTTTTTGTCCACAGCTGTACAAGGAGCTGAGTCAGTGCTACCAAGCTCTCATGTCGAGTGAGGCCAAACTCCGTCAGAGTCACCAGGAGCTCAGTAGCCAGTTGACTCAGAAAGTCCAACGCATCTTCGAACTCCAAGCTCAGCTCCAGAAACAGCAGGAACAAATGCAGCAGCAGCAGCACCAGGCTCAGCACACAGCTGTTTACCATTCACCAAACAAGCAGACCAACTTTAAGGTAAGCCCCCCTCTCAAGCTTTACCATCTCTCCCACAGGTGCTCTTTCTTTTTTTTTTCTTTCAAATTTGATAATGTGCATAAAGGTTCCACCCAGAGGAAGGCTGCAGCACTGGATCTGCATTTACAGAAGACTCCCTAAATAGAATATTTTGACTTCCACGATGAAGACATTTCATTGTGATACCTATATGAGTCACTTACCATGAGGTGCGAAGAGCGTAATGTGTAGGTGGATTAGCACCTACTGTAATAACTGAGGCACCCCGGTTCGACCTGTGGTGGTGGTCTATAACTCAGAGTCATTCTTTTGATATTGCTCTAGTTCACCCTTGATCTATGCGTCTCTCTTTGCTCCACTGTCTTTTATGTCAGTTATTTGATCCTCTCTCACTCTCAGACCTCGGCACACAAGCCCGCTCTGATTTACTTACTTCATCAATCTTCTTTATCTCCTACCACTGAAGTAACTTTAAGTCCTTTTAACACGCTCCGCTCAAGAAGATAGGTGAATTAATTGGAAGACCAGTGATGTTCTTGAAGATGATGTTAGAGTTACATTTCTACGTCTGTCAGTCAGCGGGAGTTTGACTTCAACTCGGGTCCTTTGAACAGCCAGCCCGAGGGGATAGAGACCTTTAGTAGTATTTAATGATATGGTGATAGGTGTACTGGACCACACACTTGGTTGAGAAAAGTAACGCTGGTGTTATAGTTTTCACATTGACAAGCGCACAAGCCCCTGTTGTTGTCCAAGTAAGATAGTTTCATCATGTGAGGGTGATCAAAGCCTCTGTGTGGACATATAAATGTCCTCCAGTTTGCTGGGTAGGTGTCCACGTTAAATACATTTAAAATTTCTGCAAATTGTATCTTTTTATACAACACTTTTATTTACCTAGGATTTCTCATTGTCGTCTTATTATTTTATTCAATTTTAGAGCATTTTAAGGAGTTCTAATTTATTATTTTCCCTAGATTATCGATGCGACACACAATAAATATTTTTGATTGCTGTTGCATTGTGCAACAGAGGGATTTAACAATAACTAATGGCTTCAACTAAAAGGTTCCTAATGTTTCAGAATCAACATGTCCAGTTTAAGATAACTTTTGTTTAAAAAACAAAATTGACATTAACAGCTTTGAGCGGGGACGGCAGGCTTGCAAACTATTCTGCAGTGCTAAAATCCCAATTCTGAGTTTGTAGTGCACAAACAAGGACAACAGCTATCGGCAGATTTCAGCAGTCATCATCTCTGTGTATCACAGGCTCTATGATATTCTTGCACTTTAAAGAAGTTACAGACATACTGTATGTTAAATAATTTGTGAAGCTAAGTGTTCAAATTTAAGGAAAATGCCAGTGTGATAAAGGTGAAACAGTATGCAGAGTATATCCACAATGCTGTAACAGAGGTAATCACTATTTTGTTTTACATTATAGGGCACTGAACTTGGCCCCATACAGACTTTTCCCAGCCTGTTCTGCATCGTGACCACACTCTGTTTTGAACTCCAGCTTAAAACAACATTTTTGCAGTAGTCAAGCAAAGTCTTCGCCTCCACAGACAGTAATTATTTAATCTGATCAGTTGATTTTTTTTTTTCTGAAATTGCTGCCCCCCCAGACTGTGGAAGTCAAAAGATATCAGCTCAAATGTTAAGTGAGTTACAATCACCCAATCTCACTTAACCCGGTTAATTGAACCAGCAGTAAAGTTTAAATGGTTCATTCAGTCAGTAATTAAATCCAGTACTGCAGTGTTCCCTCAGTAATTAATACTACAGTACATTTAGAGGAGATGCAGTTAGTGCTGTGTGTGTGTGTAACGTAGGGTTGACATGCATGTATTTGAGTTTTACTGTATATCTATAAATATAAATATATATAAATGTATGGGTTTTTTTTTAATCACACTAAATATGCCCTGAGGTCTTTGAATGTCCAGAATGAACTTTTTGGCTTATTGAAAGCAAATAAAATGTGAAGAAATTCACCAGCGAAAAAGTGTCTGCATCAAAAACAATTTTTCACCTCGTCAGTCAAGCTGCGAGCTCATCTTTTACATCACTTCAAATAAACAGTTCTGAAAAGACGAGGTAAGCCTTAGATTGATGCGCTTAACATATATTTTTTTCCCCCCATCCTAAAAAACGCTGATAAACCTTTAAAAATACAAAGCGCCGAATTGCATCAAGCTGCTTCATTTTGATTCACAGATGACAAGGTAGGTGAGATGAGTGATGCAAGTCTATACACATGTAAAAAAACAAAATAAACCGTGTTGTAATATAAAATACTTTATCAACCGCTTTGCTGGTGATACTAATTTATCCACAAACCAAACCCATAATTTTCCTTGTTTAGCTTTTTACAGATGTGAATTTTAACCTTTTGTCTCTTTGCCACTGAGGTTACAGAAAGCAGATAAATCGTAACTGTCTACAATTAAGAGTTAATTAGAAAAATATGTTGTTGTTTTTCTTAAAACCAGAGTTTAGACCAAATAATACTTTTGCGTACCGAACACATGTAGCTGCTGTTGTGCTGATTTGTATTTTTACCATTTACCATACTCTCCAACATCAAAGTGAACAGATCAGGTATCCCAAGGTGTAGCGCTCAGTCAGGAGAGCTTTCCGCGTTTCTTTCTGTAATTTCACTGACAGTTTGCATGCGCGTAGGCTTGTGTCTGCATGGGTGCGCGTCTGTCTAAAAGGTGTGCGCAGCCGAGCACGTAATCGCAAATTCTTTCACAACTTCTCCGCGAAACACCTGTTAAATTTCCAATGCTCGGGTTGTTAGGGCAGGTTCGATTTTAATTTTAAATGTTTTGGTGCGAGTTACCGTCGGAGGTGATCAAAGTGCTGATCACAACAGGAGCGCAGGCGGGAGACGCAGCGCTCATTTGAATACGGACCAGAGCGACTGCTTTGAACGCCCCTCCTGCAGCAGGTTTCGTTGAGGTGGGAATAAAGGAGGAGGGTGGGAGAGAGGAATAACACTCATTGTGTGATGTATTTACACGCTGTGCACCATGATTGACTGCCTTTCCTTTTCTGTTTTTAGCCGAGTTAACTCCAAACAAAGGCCTAAAAATAAACCACGCTTGGTGCAGCCCAACTAATGTCCCTCACTGTCAGTGGATGTTTCCAGTAAATAATGTCACTTTATGTAGCAGTGAACCCTCTTTTTATGTCTTTTGTAACTCATTTTTCACTTTAGTTAATAATATGCTAATTTACTCTTCAGTTTCAAAGGGCAAAAAGTAACAACTTCAAATTTTATTTTACACGTTAGACTAAACAAATATTACATTTTGTAGAATTCAGGTCAAATTAAACAAATCATTTTGCTAGAGAGGCTAAAACCAAAGGAAATATGAGTTTGGTGATGTATTTTCTGAACAAGCTGTCATATTAGGGAGACTCGAGCTGCCAAATTAAGTTATCATTAACAAGAGTCCTAATAATACTCCACAAAACTATTGACCAAATTAAAGTTAAAGTAACTAGAAAGAACATTAAGTACTGACCATTTATCTCCCAAGCTGCATCAGAGTATTTACAGTAGTCTAGTTTTTGGCTACTATCAGAGCTGAATGGTGATTAAAGACCAACATTAGAATCCATTACAGACCTTAGGCTTTCTGGAATCATCACCAGGCTCAATGAATGGTAAGTTGTTAATTGTGTGGGCAGTCATTCAAAGCTCTCACATCCTCTCATCAGCTTTGGAAAAGTGAACTGAAGCATGAATCTTAACTCCAGAAATGTTTTACCCTAATGGAAGGAGGCAGTAGACTTTCTTGACACGATTACCGAAACTGTAATAAAAATATTTACAAAATGTGCCTGTTTTATGCAGCTCGGTTGTAACGAAACAAACCACCAAATGATCCCCTAAAGGCCAACAGCTTTGGCTCTTTTCCTTGTCGTATTTTTGTTTCTTTCTCTACTCCTCAGAAGCAACATTTCTTGAGTTGCCTAGTTTTTTTTCTCACCTTTTTTTATAATGAATTGACTGCATCTCCTTTAGCTTGCAGAGACAATGAGAGGGTCAGGTACAAACCCGTCCTCACAGAAACGCACTCTCCATTTTCCCCTTGTCACCTTTGGCTTTGGTGTTTCTTTCGATCATCATTAGCAGCAAACTGCAAAATGATGAAACTCTACTCAGAAATAAACACGGACTCGCTGGATTTAACTAAAAGCCTCACAGTGACATTAGAGCCGTCCTCTTATTCTTGACGTTGTATTTCGCAGATTCAGGAAGGTGTGTTTAAGTTGGGTTTTTTAAAGAGCATATATTAAAATATCTCATTACCATCTTCTGCTACCTGCTGATTTAATTTGACCTTTCAGATGTAGAAAGTGTTAATGTTACAATGCAACTAATAACACTTAACAAAAATATAGCCTTCCTTGTTTTTATCAACCACTTATCTTGTCTGTGCGGCTGTGTGTTTACAGTAAATTATATTGTCAACATGAGTTTTGGTATGAGTGTGTGTGTGTGTGTGTGTGAAGCTGGGCCATGTCCAGGGCCGGAGTCATACTAATAACACAGACGCCAGCGGTGTGTTTTACAAGCTCAACTGCTCTCATTAGATGAGAGGCTCTGTTGTAGCGCAGGCCGCCTCATTAATGAAGCACAGCCATGTGCTGCTGCAGAGACCTACGCTGACTCGTTAAAGCAGATCCGAGCGGGTCAAACAAACTGTGTGGGAGGACTCGGGGCTGCATACACACAGGAAGCGTACGTGCACTCGCATCCTACACACCGCGCGCTGTCCCTTTCCACCGCACCACTGGTTAACACAAACGCTCATACATATATGCACACGCACATCCTTTTGAAGAAGCACCATCATGAATATAAAGTACACCTGGCCTGGTTGGGAGCGAGCACCCCGTGGCCCCTGCTTCTCAGGTCTGTCCAGTCTCTCGCACATCGTCTGTCACTCCACCCGTGCACATGAAGGTGTTTACATGCGTTTGTCCGTGCGTGCCGTCCTGTGTGTTTTTTGTGAGCCCATGTGTCGGGGGGGTGGGGGGGGCTCCTGATTATAGCTACTCCATAATTAACAGTGATCAGATTTGTTTTGTGGCATAAATGGTGCATGTGTAGAACATTAGGCCTGGCAAGTCTCATTTCAGATTCAGCTCAAGGGCTCGGCAGCAGACGGGTCACGAGCTTCGGGGAGCACAATCACCAGCCTCGCTCCATATGGTCTCGCTTGCCGCATCCTCACCAGCGAGGGCCGCGAATGCCAGACAAGTTCCGCCAAGAACCTAATCGTGTTCAGTAATTACCGAGACCAGCTTTTTTTTTTTTCCTCTTTTGCTCCCTCCCTCAGACTCATCCCGATCTTGTCTTTTTTTTTTTACTGCACCTGCATGTTCTCTTCTTCTCTTTCCATCTCATTTCCCCTGTCTGTTAGTTTCACTTAGCTGGTTGCATTGTGTTCATTTCTTTCTTTCAGTTATATATTCCCCTTTCTTATAGTTTCTCTCTTTCTTTGTTTTCTGCAAAACACAAATCAGGAAAAGGCCGAGAGAGACGGCAAGAGGAAAAGTCAGAGACTCCCACGTCAGTTAATTTCTAAATTGCTTTATGTGGCTGATGCCGAAAAACACACTCAATCCTCCTGCCTGCCTGGAAATTATAAATAATTGTAACAGATGCGCCAATATGGCCGGCCTCCAATAAACGAGGCCCCAGATAATTTGACCAGCCCCCTTTGACAGGCCAATTTAATAAAACATGAACAAAATCTTCCTCACTAATAATTTATCATCCCCTCTCCTCCCATTTGGTTAAAGTTGATTACCCTGGCAGTTAACAAGGTCACGCCCAGATGCCAGGTTTCTGATAATGCAATCAGGACTTGTTTGAGGGGAAAAAAGGTGATGACATCTCGTGCGTTTTTCTTCACGACCTGGCCTGCAAGTGTAGCAGATTCATGACAGCTTTGTTTGTCAAAAACCCTTGATTGTGATGTGTTGCGTAGGAGTGCTGTTGATAGCAGATGGCCTTTTCAGAAGTGTTTCACACTTTTTAAAATCAAGCATTTAAAGAAAGTCACATGAACAAATGCAGGTGATGAAGTAAAACTCATATGGGTAGATGTAATTGTCATAATATAAAAAATATCATTTAAGTATAAACACTGTACAGCATATGACTTCTGAAAATTTTGCACACACACAGACTTACCATAAAAAAGTAGATAATCAATCAAACTTTATTTATGTAACACTAAGTCATACAAACAGATTAGTGCTTTACAGTAAAATGCAATAAACAGCATGGAAAAAAAAAGAAAAAATAATCTATTCAACTCCAGCAAACTTCCCACCACCACAACTCCCACACACTGACACACAGTTTGGCACGAACTCAAAAGGTCTGCATTTTTCTTTTTATTTATCTGACAATAGCATCTAAACTGAGAACATCTACCCACCCAAAATAATTTTACTACACGTTGTTTGACCAAAAGGTATTTGCTGTCAGTTGTCAGGGCTCTCATCAGGTGTTATGTCTGCAAAGACATATGAAGGTTGACAAAGTCTTCAGATGATGTACAATTAAAATAAAATATGAGCAGTAGATAAAGAACTTGGCTTTCATTTTACTGCAAAAGAAATGACACTTTTTGTTTTCTTGATTATGAGTACTGTTGAAACAACATTTTGTGATGGTCTAGATATTTTGCAGTGGGTTTTGACTGTGAGGCTGTTAATAATTCATCTTTAAACTGCTGTATGTAGCTCTTTGAACAAACTCAGTTTGGAGAAACCGATTTTTTATTTTTTTTTAGGATCTGAATTACAAGGTAGAGACTATGTTTATTTACAAGCACTGAAAGTGGCAGCAGGAGCTTACTGTAGCACTTCGGGTGCAGCTTGGGGCACTTCTGGCAGGAATAGCCTAACCTTTTTTGCTGAAATAACCATGTAATGGGAAATTTATGGTGGTATAAAAGTTTATAAACTAGCATTTGTAGGAACTACTATTAAATTTTGGAGACTGAAGTTCTTTTAAGACATCACCTATTCACTTTGGAATAAACTATCCATTGGCTTGTCAGTACAGTCGGTGTTAAACTCTACTTCTCTGTACTGAGTTTGTACGAAGAGCTGTCTACAGCAGGTAAGATGATATTTGTTCATAGCCTTTTCACTGAACCCCAGCTAAGAGACCTAATTTATTCCTTTACCACTCTAACCTTGTATACTGTATATCTGGATTTTAACCAGCAGGGTTTGTCAACACTGATAGTTCCTAACTTTACCATTTTGATGAAGTGGATTTTAGATTTATCACCAATAAGGTTTCTGCTTGTATCTGTAAAACATGGATCTGACCCGAAGAGTCATATTACAGTTCAGTTTGAACACTAAACACTTGTGCTCAGAGTCTGTAAGCAATATATGTAACTAATATATGTAACTATTTAACTAAGCCCTTTTAATTCCGAGCTTGTCGAACTCTCTTCTGTCTCATATTTTGTTTCACTGACAGGCACTTGCATTGTTGTTATGTTTGTCTTACAGCCACTGTGTTCAGAGCAGGCTGATGCTGCAGCGCAGAGTTCTAGCCCTCACTCTAACCAGGCCTTCGCTCAAGGTTCAGATCCCAGGCCAGAGGACAAGACTTTCCACCGCAGATCGACCACCAGTGTCAGAAGACCTCAGGTAGGTCAACACACACTACTGGCAATCCTACTCAAGGCAGAACGTGGGTGAGCAGCCAGCGTGCCCGCACTTATCCATTACCAATTTGCTCCGATTAGATCAAAGCCATAGAGGACGGCTATAACGAAAACGGTCTGTTAAGAATCATGTGATTCATCAGAGCCAGCCTCGGCCAACCTTTGTTCTGAACTTTCCAACACACACGCACTCAGAAGCCCCTCCTACTGTGACCAGGCCGGCGTGTGCTGCTGGTTTCACGCATGCCTTGGGCTCAGACACTAGCTAATTTACCGCTTCAGCAGTACATTATGAACAAGAACAGAAGCTTTTGATCTTCTCAGTATCCCTCTCATAAGTTTGGCAGGACAAGTTTCTAGATGGCCTCACTCACTCTAAAGATGGCCTTAAGACACGTTGTTTGATTTATAATGATGTCCTCATTATAGCTTTTAATGAAGCACCTCTTTACCCGTAGTTTCTCCATGCATTGTAATCACACTGTCGCACTACATAAATACTAAACAAATAGTATCAGCATAATTTAATGTGCCTTTGTTTCCCTAGAAGTTCATGTTTGCCCAAGGAAAAATAACTCCTACATGTCATCTCCTTATGCAAAACTGTGTTTAGCTCAGATGCACTGCATTAAGTCAGAGTCAGGTTATAATGCAGCTTTTGCCTTTTACATTTTTTATACTTTATCAAACTAAAAATGACCATGAATCATAATTGGCTTTTCTTAAGTGGAAATCGCTTAAGTAACCTTTTTGACCTTTTTAAATGCAAATGGAATGTGACTTTTGATTGTTGAAAAAGACAGATCCATCCATCCATCCATATAACTGCAGATTATTAACCATGTGTTATATATACAGTATATAACTCTAATTAGCCTGCGTCATATAAACTGCCTTAATAAGTTTATTTAAATCAAATGTATTGTATTGAAGTAGTTTATTTTCAGTACTCAATTTGAGTTTGAACTATCTGTTTTACTTTGTAGCATTTATTAACAGTCATTAGACAGTAGTGCCTTTACAAGACAGCCTCAGTTGTGGGATAGTAGCTTTTTCATGTCCCTGCGTGAGCAACTTTCAAAATGTTACTTTTCCCCTCGCCACCTTCTTCTGAGCTGTTACTGGTTTCTGGCTCTTAAATGAATCAGCTGTTCAGCAGTTTCTCCCAGCTTTTTGAAATCATTCCTTAGTTTTTATTTGCTTTGCGTATAACGTGTTCACTCCTCAGTCAATCTGTGTGCACAACCTCCATTTTTACTGGTACACCTAAACACCTTTAGGTTTGAGTGCTCAAGTCTCACACCCACTGATTATTCAAAACTATGGAAAGTAGGAAGGTGAAGACAGAAAACCGATGACACGGTTCGTCTTTGCTCTGAGACCCTCACCCCTCACAATGGAAGAACTTTACTTTATCCCACATGCAAACTCACTTTAAGATTCAAGCCTTTGGCCTTATTTCCCTCTTACTGTATACCCCACGCCCCTCCTTCTCCGCCTCACTCTCATGTTTACAGAGCCATTACAGGCTTCTGTGCACAGGTCGGGTCATGGCCACCAACCAGCTGCTGAGCTGATTTATAGAGTATGGACAGAGTGTTGTGTCCTCAGCATCTTTTTTTTCCCTTCAAGCCTGCTTATGTAGCACTAACATTGTCACAGCCTAGATCTTTCCACAAAAGGCATTTGTGTGCCTTCTGGTGCCGCAGCAGGCAGACGTTCAACTGGACCATTGAGAACATCTGCACCACGTCTCAGTCATTTGTCAGTGTTCCTGCATCCTCTTCCCAGCTCATTGTTTAAAAATATACTCAACAAAATACATTTCTGTTTTAAAATCATTTCAATGTTTGCTCTAAGTAAGTTAGACTTCCTAATTAGTCGTCTCTTTTAAGTTTAAGTTTGGACTTCCCTGTTAGCGTCTGTGTTTTCCCCCTTGTCCACGCAGACTCAGCCAATTGGCCCGCCACTCGTCAGGAATATGCAGATCAATCTGCTAATTAGTTGCATAGAGTCATTAAGGCTGAGTTCGAACACATGGTTGGTACCCATGAAGGCATGTTAGCAGAACCTGGCGCACCAGGTCACTGGAGTCAACTGTAGCCCCAGGCCACATTCCCAAACATACTTACTTACATATAAATTAGTGTCATTAGCAGATATTTAAAATAATATATTTGGTTGCTGCTTAAAATTAGAATTTCACAACTTATTACGGAAATAATATACATTTAAACTAACAAATGCAATTTTATAATGTGGAAACATTTTGTTAGCAGTTTTTTATTTAAAGTCTAGTACTTTTAGTCCAGAAATAGTACTCTTTGTAATGTTTTTTATTGTAACCTTTAAATTCCATTTGTAAATGTGGATCCATAAGGAAGGAGATTCACAAGAAGCAAGACGAGTGCATCTAAATCCATTGCTTAAATGCATTCCACCCAACATTTTAAAATTAGTTGCATATTATGCTGTAATTTTTTTTTTTTTTTTTGGCCTCCAGTAGCTTAATGCAATGAAATCTGTCAGTTGTGAGTTTGTTTGGCTACTCTGAACCCAGAAACAAAATGTGCTCTTTTTCAGTTGCGGTTCTGAGAGTAATAAGCTCCAAAACATGTCTGAGAATTAAAATATCTTTGATTTGGGGAATTTTGACCTGAATCGGTATCATTGACAACAGGTGGCACCCACTCAAAAAGGCCTGAGATCTTCAGTTGTATAACTTTAATAGACAACAAACCTTGTGAACACTGATCAAAAACTCAGTTTTGCAGGATGAGCGTTATCTACGCCGTCTTATCATTAACCTCCTCGCTCCGTTCTCACCTCCTCCCCTTCCCTTACTCCTTATCCTCTTCCTCCCAAGGACTGTTGGGCATTTAGTCGCATTGCATATTTTAGCCCGCCATCTGGTCAGCCCTGCCTGGCGCCACATGGGGCCTCCCATCCTCTCATATTCATATTCCGCTAGCATATTGTTCCCACTGCTTTTGTACAGGATGGCCCCAGCGCTTCTTCATTTCTTTATTTATTTTGTACAGAAGAGGCTGGCTAGCAAGCGGCACCCCCCCAGCCACCCCCCTTAATCGGCAGCTCTTCCAGTTGTCCTATCAAGTGTAACCTGGAGGCCCCTAGTAGAGCAATTAGAGCGGCCTCCCTGCCCACCTCTTGTAATGAAGCCCAGCACATTCTGGAATCTATAGCCCCTTTAGTCTCCCCTAATGGGACATCATTATTGTCAAAGAAACAATGTAAATGGAAATGAACATACTCATTAGCCAGTTGCAGGGAGAAACCTTTGCTGCTCTCAGCTTGCAACTCCTGCTACCAAATACACACACACACACACACACACACACACACACACACACACACACACACACACACAAAAGCGAACCTCCTCCCCTTCAGCTGCTGCCGACTGCTGCTCCAGCTTGCGTTATTCCTCTGGCAGCATGTTTGTTTGTGCGTGCACATGTATGTACCAAGCAAGGCAGTGTTCCTGTTTTTACTCAAGGTGAGAGGGGAATGGAACGAACACAGATAATTCCATTATTGGCATTCACTCAGCGTTCCTACAGATGTTAATTGCTGCATGGTTTTGTGCCCGCCTTTTGGAAGTGAAGTGCACTCAAGTTCTCACCTCAGTGCTTCTTTTGCTTACCTGTCCCAGGGCACACCTGTGCAGCGGTCCAGGTCTCTGTCCCCAGCTAGCAGTGTGAGGGCGAGACGTGGAAAGAGAGTGGGATCAGAACAAAGAATTCAGGACCTTGAAGAGCTGCTGCAACTGAAGGTGACTAGTAGTTAAAATATATTGATTGGTATATGTTTTTGTTGAAACCTTTAATACGTTAAACTCTTCATCCACAACTTTTCTTTATCTATTACTATTTAACACTGTCAAATTTATAGCATATCTTTTTTACAGTGACTAGTACTCATATTAAACTAGTCACACAATAAAGCACAAAAACACGCCTAATATAATTTGTGGCAGTGACCACTTCATGTAACTGCTCAAATTTTTAGAGGCTTCAGTACCGCTGCCATCGTCTCCTCCATGACCTTCTTTTACGTCACCTTTCACACACGTACGTTTACACGTGCACAGACAGTGTGTGTGTGTGTGTGTGTGTGTAGGCAGTAAAACAGCAGGAGAAGAGCTACTTTTAGTGAAAGTAGAAACAGCAATGTTTTTTTTGTCCTTCTTAAGCAAATCGGCTTTAATGGTCTTTTAACCTTCGAATGGCCTGAGATGTTCTTCTGACACTACTCTCCACACTGACTCCAAGCAAAATGTGGTTTATTTTTATATTTGAACCTAATTTATTTTACCGTTTAACATTTTGAGTTGTTTTTGTTTTGTTTTGGTTTTTTGCAAACTACATTTTTATATCTGTCTTTTCCCTTTCAAGACATTTAAATGGGACATTTAAAAGTTTTCATAAAATGTATTACATATATTTGCAGATTCCATTTTTTTTCCCTTTTGATTTTTCTGAATTCCTGTGCAGACCACATATATCACCTAAAAAGTGACTAACCTAATGTTGGATAAATCAATGTTCAACAATTAAAAAAGAAATCTATGTTTTAACAAAAACAGATCAAAAAAGGGTTTCAGTTCATCAGAACATTTAAAGTTTTTTTAAAGTTAGGTGCTTTAAAAATCTACCTTTTTAGTCAATCTCTCTGTTAAATGAAAGTGCTTCACACACAGTTTGAACTTACAATTCATAAGATCTGCACCAGGGGTCTCCAATCCTGGTCCTCAGGGCCACCATCCTGCATGTTTTACTTGTTTCCCTGCTCCAACACACCTGATTCAGTGGTTAAATTACTTCTTCGTGTTCTGCAGAAGCCTGTTAATCACCCATTGATTCAAATCAGGTGTGTTGGAGCAGAGAAACAAGTAAAACATGCAGGATGGTGGCCCTCGAGGACCAGGATTGGCCACCCCTGAGCTACACCTATGTGGTCTGCAATTACTTCTGTGATTCTGTTAAACTTCACTCATCAGCGATAATGTTCAAGACCCAGCAGTCTCTCATCTGTTTTGTTGACCGCAATTAATATTTTTTCTGGTGGTCTTCTGCAGAACAGCCTTCATATGTTGTTCCAACTCAGAGTTAAGAGGGTTTAAAGAAGGCAACTATTGTTTTCTGGCGTCGTAGCTTAAAAAAAAGAAGAGCATCTGATCCCACACATATAGCTCCAAAGTGTTTGATGAACTCACATCTCACTTCTGCAGATTTGTTTTCATGTTGAAGAGTTTACTGAAGGAAGTGATTGGCTCAGTTCCTCTCTGTTTTTGTGGTTGATGCATGTTTTCTTGTATTTCTAGTCATTTGTGTGCTGACCAAACTTAGAGAAAAGTTATTTTCTCAATTTACACAAATGCTTTGACTATTTTAGCGCTTTGTGTCAAATGTTGTAATGTTTGATAATGGTATTGTTTAAGCAACAAGAGGATTATGTAAAAAGCACATTTTCATGGCCTGTGGCCGCTGTATTGACACGTCAACAGGTCTGCCATGACTGTTTGTGTCCGGGAGCCTAAACATAACATAGACAGGAGGCTACAGCCTCCACAGTACGGTCTCTCTAAACTGAATGTCAGTGTGAAGTGTGAAAAACATTTGTTAGATCACATTCACATATTAACAAATTCTGTGTAATACAGTTGATTCATTTTCATTTTCTTTCCATATTGGTTGAATTTTCAGAAACAACAAGGCCCCTTTTGTATAAGTTGTTCTCTTTGGTTCTTTTCTTCATCCTCCTAATCTTTTCAGTTAACCAGGGACTGGGTGATTAATAAAAGGTCATCTCCTTCTGAACACAACCCTCAAAACGCATTAGGCATCATTTCCTTGTCAGATGTGAAACACCTGAATTACATCACTGGCAGACACCTAGACAGTTAATGCTCAACGTGAATTCAGGCAACATGCATGACTGTCTTAGTTAATGGTGCCATTTACTTGTCTTTGTCTACCAGTTGGAGGGGCGTTTAGTGGAAGTATGCACAGAAAAATGTAACCACAATGATAAGAGCATTAGTTCAGAGCCTGATTGAGGGCTTTTATCTTTCACTTGGTTCTGACAGTAAGCAATATATGGCAACCATGAGGTCTTAACTTCATCCTCTCACAATGCAGCACTTTGTTCTGTCCATTGTTCTTTCTCTTATTCTATCTAGCTGTCTTCTACAAAATCACGTTCAAATTGGCAGCCATAACGTTGATGTTTGACCATAACAGCTAACAGGAGACAAACAAACAATTCTCTTAAAAGTGGCCGTGTTTTTTTTTTCTTCTTCCGCACGCTTTAAAGTAAAAAGTAGCTGTCTCTGTGTAATTATTTTTCAGCTTGATCGTCCACAGATGTGCATTCTGGCTGAGTAAGGGGGTGTATTGATTGGTGGGCAAGGGTCTGATGACCAGAGCTCAGCTGCCCAAGGGGAAGCTCTATAAGGAGCCTGGGAAGCCATGATGTGGCTAATACCCTGCCACTTGCTCACTTCCACCCACCCACCCCTGCTCCTCCTTCAGTGAGCCACAACTCTTCTGTGTCTTCCCTCAGCTCCAAGTTTGATCAGTTAACACTGCTTTGGTCTGGTCTTTCATTAGAGCTTTGTTTTTGAGAGGTCGGGGGCTGCTTGAAGGGGGCTAGGATGTCTTGCAGATGTCCTCTGTGAATAATCCACACAGGGGAAAATCCATACTTGTCACATTGGCGGCATAGATGTGCACTGCGTGTGTGTGTATGCACACACTTGTTGTGGGTCAAGCGCATGGTTGTGCGTTCGCTATGTTCTCTTTGTCCTTGTTAATAATAACAGGGCTGAGGGCTTGCATTTCCCTCTCTGCAGGGTAGCCGTGTCATATCAGCAGTAAACAAGCTCCTTCCCTTCAGAAAACACTCGACAACTCTCGCTAGCGCTGGCCACTCAAGCAGAAACCTGTCCTGAAATCTTCCATTCACTTTTTGCTTTTCTTTCTCTCTCTTTCCAATTTCTCTGTTTTCTGTCTTTCTTTTTTCCTCCACTTTTATGAGCCGACTTTCTTCATTCCTTTATACTCTCTTCACCTCTGTCTTGTCGGTTGAATGTTGTATTTTTTTCTCATTGCCCTCACTGTTAAGGTCAATGTGATGGGGAGGAGGGGTAACGCTGACAAGAAAAATCTATATGTTCTTCTCCTTCTCCTTCTTTAAAGCAGGAGCCCAAACTTGCTGTGTTTTAATAGCTGTCAACAACAGTGTCAGCAACAAACCCATGGATAGAATCCCCATATGAAAACACTTGCTGGTCATCAGCTGGTAACTCCAGCGAGTGAGTTTCTTTGCTGAACTAAAAGTATGTGTGTTTATATGTGTGTGTGGGTGTGTGTGTGACACCACTGACCTGTCATGTAATTGACCTATTCATTTAAAACAAAAACACCTATGTATGAGTGGAAGCACTTTTCTGGGAGTTTGATGAATGGTTTTATGAGTTTAAAAACAATAAAACTGTTACATACACAGCAGATGATGCTCGAAAGAATACACCTTATTAAAAGACATTATGATAGTTTTTTAATTTGTTTTCTATCTGTATGAAAATTGCAACCAGTTTTTTTTTCCCCAGATTTCCTGCTGCACTGATGTATTAATATACCTGAGGCCGAGTCACTTGTTTCATATCTCTTAAGGAGCTTTTAAGAGAAAAACAATTTTGTCTCTGTTCTTCACAGACTGAGGAGAACGAAGAGCTGAGGAAGGCGCATAATAAACGCCATGAACGCCTGTGTTTGATTCAAGCCAACTACAAGACAATCCGAGATCAACTAAAGGAGATGGAGAAGTCCAGTGGCTTGTGAGTAGACGGGTTTGAAAACCATACTTAGTAGCATCGAGCAAGAGGCCGCTCAAAAACACAAAACTTAACCTTGTGTTACAATTTCTATGTGAAACATTACAATGTTCTGAAACCCTTTGCAAATTGTCTTAGGGCTCCAGTGCTCCCCACATGTTGTCTGACAAGATCTGAGTGCTGGATTTAGGAAAGCAGGCGAAATTCCTCCCTTTGCCTTTGAAAAGCTCAGAGGTTTTAAGCCCAGTCAATTTGGGCCGTTTTGTGCCAAGTGTATGTGTGCTTCTGCGTCTCTTCTCCCTCAGCGTTCATTAAGATGTGAGAGCCAGAGGCTGGAGGTGTCTGGTCCTGGGGGTGCAAGGTGTTTGAGAAGGCCTGCGGAGGGAGGAGGGGAGAGGTCCGTTTCCTGCTTCAACCTGTTATCTTCACCAGAAACCACAGGATTTTACTCAAAGTAGAAAACGTGCTGGAAAATATCATTAACATATGGGTCTCGTTTTCTCTTTTGTCTCCTTGTCTTTTCTCAGTCGGTTTTCTTCCCTCCCCTTTTCTTTTCCTCGTCTGCAACCTGTCGTCAGGCCATTTAAAGCGTAGGTAAAAGTGCGTGTATTTGGTGGCCACGCGGGAGAAAAGCGTTAACTTCGTCAGCTGTTTTCTCTCTGGGTTAATTAAAGAAAACAGCAGTGCAACGAGAGCCCGTGTGAAAGTGGAGTGAGCGAGGGAGCATGTTCAGCCCTGGGCTTGACTCGGCTCATGTTAGCTCAGTGCAGCTCAGTAGCATGTGTCTGAGACGGTGAGAGCAAAGACAGAGATGTAGAGAGAACTTCAACACCACAAAACACTGCTGTTAGAGAATTTCTCTGATAACCTGTTAAAATGTCTGTCTGCTGAAACGGTGTACTTTGTCAGTGTATGCTTAATAACTTTGATTATGTGAGAAGAAAACACTGGCATTCAGTATGAAGAGACAAAGTGTTTTATGTTAGAAGAGTGTGTGTTAGTGTATGTGTATTTCATTGATGCGTTGAGCAGCTTTGCCGTTATCAGTTAGAGCCTTCCATGGCATCAGCCACTCACTCAATGTTATGATCTTGGCATTCATTTGGCATTAGGCCACATCCTTAAATAGCCATTAAACCCACTGGGGTAGTGCTAGCCTAAATGAGAGACAATAGAAAATGGTTTAAAAACTCCCATTAGTGTGAGGAAATCAGGGCCCTAACAAGTCAGCTGGGATGAGCATAGTCTCATCACATTTTGAGCTTGTTAGGGATCTTCCTGGAGCTTCCCTGCTGCATTGTTGCCTTTTTGGAAAGACGCACAAGAGTAGGTTGTGCTCCCCTTTTGTGTTGCAGGACCGAAAGATAAAACGGTTTGTCTGTTTATCCTGGCGTGTGTACTGTTGCTTGCAGCTTGTCCTTCTGCCCCTAGAGAAATCTAGTGTCGCCGAAAATTGTTGCTTTATTTATTTACTCACCTGGACAGATAGACACATTTCTGCCTCCCCAGCAGCCAGAAATGTAAGACTTGACCTTGAGCCTTTATGAGAAATGGCCACTCGCTTTAAAGGCTTAAGAGGAAAAAAAACAACAAATTATAACATTTTTGGTCATAATACTTGATAATTCAAGTTAAGAGCCTCTGGTACTAACAATAAAGAATAAGGAAACCCAATTTTACCAAAACAAAGACTTCGGTAAAATTAGGAGGTTATGTTTTCTGTAGTGTCCATTCATTTGTCTGTTTGTTAGCAAGATTACTTTAAAACTAATGAATAGATTTTAATGAAACTTTCAGGAAACGTTGGGGGTTGTCACAAAAAACAAGTGATTCGATTTTGGTGGTGATCTGGATTACAATTCACATTTATCAGTGAATGCAATTCACTGATAATAAATCAGTGAAATGCGCAAATTCAAAGTTGTATAAACAAGGTATTAAATGGCTGCATGTGTTCTTTGAATAGGAGCATTGTCACCCTGGAGAGAGGCCACTCCCATCAGGTCATGATTAGATAAAAGATACACTTGCGATGATTAGTTTAGATTAGCAGTGACCATTTTATCTGGAGGGATAAGTGAGTAGTCATCCATGTCCCTCTGTTTGGTTTAACTGGTACGCAAAAAATGCTTTATCCCAGTAAAGTACAACAAAGGCAGGGGAAAGGAGCCAGGTGAGATTGTGAAAGATTAGAAACAGTCTGTTAACAGTCTGTTAAATCAGAGGGATCATAGAATTGTTTGTAGAGCATGTTCTATCTGTTGTTGTTCTATACTTGATGTAATTTCTTTTCCTCAGCCAAGTATTTGCTGCAAAACTTAATGCCTGCCCTTGATAAATGGCAAAAAAGAAGAAGATTAAAAAACAAATAGAAGAAATACATGAAAAGGATTTTGAAATGAGCAGTGTTTTCCTATTTACTGTACAAATATTGCACTCAGCTTTAACTAAAGACTGTCACAATGATATGCTTTTATACGACTACATGACGTCCTTGAGAATAACTGATAGAAGCGTTAGTGTGGTGGATTATCTATTACTGATAACCTGTATTTCTTAAGTGTTTACAAACACTATAAGAAAAACAGTAGCGACAGAAAAAAAACCTGTGTCCTCGAAACCCAGCCGTGAATTTTGTGAACCCTTTCACTTCTAATCCACACCTTTGTAAACCATTACCTTTGATTTTTGCGCCACCAATTTGTCAATTTTGAATATTACACTGTTACTACCTCATCCTATAAACCTGTTGACAGAACTTGTTGACACAGTCTAATCATACCACGCAAAAAGATTCTTTGTCAACTGAGGAAGACTTAGTTCTTCTGCTTTCCCATCCATTCACCAAAAGCATCACATTCGTCCAATGTGTGCTTTTATCCACATTATCCAGTCTTATTTAGCATAGTCTTTCACATAGATATAAATAGAGATGTGACCCTAGCCACTATTCGTCCAAAGACGTTTTTTAGCAGTTCATGTGGGTGAGGTTTCTTGGCATCTTGATACAGTCACGTTAAGGCAAAACTTATCAGGATTTTTAGACATCCAACACTGGTATGTCAGATGTTACACCTGTATGAAAATATCTTTAAGACGGATAACATTCTCTTTTTATACCTTGCAGTTTTGTTTCCCTCATATGATTTATCTTGTTTTACTAGCACCATATGGAGTCAGACCATTGCAACATAGCCAGGTACTGATGATGTCAACAGCACATGTAATAACCAGTCCCGCCCAGGAAACAAATACCAGCCAATCACAAAACGGACTACAAACCATTTGCCTAATCAGCATGCAGGCAGTGTGCAGTTGATCAGTCCCATTGAAACCACTCTGCCATTCACCATTAGTGTATCACCATATTTCCTTAAAATGGTGTGAAGGAGAGAGGGGAAAAAAAGCCAATTTCTTATTTATATTAGAGAGGGAAAAAGTTTTTTTTTTTTTAATCAGACTAGGGATGAAGGGGGTGAGCAAATACAATTAAAGGTTATTAAAGCATCCGTACACTGATCAAAGTTGCGCCCATAAACAGATTCCCCCTGATTCAGAGCAATTAGCCACAGCGGTGTGGAAAAGTTCTTTCTATCTCCTCCTCTTTAATAATGGAAACTAGAATACCATTGGGGGGAACATGCACTGAGGCCAGAAGAAGATCGCTCTCTCCTGGCTCCATGTTCAACAGCTTTTAAGCCCACTGTAAACAAATTAAAATTTATTTAGTTTTACAATGAATTTGAAATGCTTCTTATACATTTTTTTTATAAATGTAGCGGATACACAACATACCTTAAAGTCACACGATGAGAGTTAAAACAAAGCTATGAGGAAACACTCATTTGCTTTCATAACTCTATGCGCTGTTAATATAGGCAAGGTATACGGTGTGCTTGTGTGCTGTTTCGTTCTCTCTTAGTCTCAGAAAGTAAAGAGATTACCTATTACATAGCTTGTGATTCTGAGGAAACAAAAACAAGCATACACACTATATGCAGCCACACTCGTACACTACGGAGTTGACTTCAAATTGCTCACAGAGGCAGCTGTAGTATTAAATGAAAACATTTTCTAAAACGCCGAAGCCACTAACTCCCAGGTTCCAGGGTTTAACTAGTATTGGCATAGCATGAAGGCGTCCATGAAGCCAATAAATGACCACTGGAAAAGGAGACCTCTGCAATACCTGTGACCCTCACAATCCATTTTCACACTTCTGTCACATTGATTAGGTAAAAATAGGAAACTGGTGTGTGTGTGTGTGTACATCTTCTACTTTTGTGATTTGTGGATTTCTTACTAAATCCTGTTTTAGTTTGCAAATGAAACACTAATTGGAATTGAATATGTAGCGCTTAGGCTGATTGATGAGTTCGATGTATGCAGGGATGCAGTTGGGGGGCATTAAATGTGTGTGTGTGTTTGTGTGGGTGCGTGCATATGGAGGGGTTTGAGTGTATGTGTGTGTGTGTGTGGGGGGGGGGGTTCCATGGAGGAGGCAGCTATAGAGCACAAAGTGTCATTAAGTATTCATAAGTGAGGTGTAGACATTTGAATGACCTCGTTTGCAAGTGTGTTTTTGCCACTATTTACATTTGCATGGCACATAGGGAATGCTCCACTGCCCTGCCACACAGGCAGTGCCCTGAGCTTTAAACAAACATGCATAAGAGTGAACAGGATTTGCCACAAAAATGTCAAAGTCAAGGCTGCTCATTTGAATACTGCTAAATATGGCTGAATAACAAAAAACAGAGTGAGAATAAGGGGCCTCGTTACCCCCATGTGAGTTGCCAAAGGCAGCGAGGTGATGTACAGTACCAACATTTTTCCCTTGTTATACATCTGTGTTCCTTGTGTGCGTGTGTGTGTGTTGAGTTGTTTGTTCAGTTTTTGTCTCGGCATTTGCTTGCTTCTACATTTTATCTTTGATTCTCATATATTGTATGACTGTGTATGCGTGTCCAGGTCGGGTGGGAAGATGCACCGCGCAGAGTCATGGCAGCTACGACAAGAAAACACTGATGCTGTGTGGAACGAGCTGGCCTACTTGAAAAACCTCACCAGAAAACTCTCCACTGAGAAGTACGTGACCTGCATTTAAAAGCACCTGCTTGAAAAATATATAGTGGCATTGGGTAACGTTGTGTATGTACCAACATTTGCCTAAAACATTTTTTCTTCCATGTGTGCTCACACACAGAGTGTTCCTTGCTGTTGTTGGATGTTAAAATTTGGGTTTGCCCTTCCTAGCTTCACAGCATCCATCTAGTCTGCTACATCATTATGAGCCAGCAGGGGCAAAGGCAAGATCATTAGACTCTACTCATTTGTAAAACTGGCTGTCCAAAATTCACACATGAACTTGCAGGAAGTAAAGTCACAGTTCAGAAACACTTTTTGTCTCTTTGTAAAAATAACTGAAATTATATGAAAAAGTATTGTACATTATAAACACTCTACTGTGTTTCTAGTGTTAGTTTTCATAAGATAGTTGACATTCTTTTATTCTAAATGATTTAGTGGTGTTATTACCTTAGTAAATCTAGAATTTTGTCATAAAGTTAGCAATTAAAGACAGATAAAATTTTGTACATGAACAACTGAAGCTAAAGTCACACAATGACAATTAAAACAAAGCTGTGAATAAACAATCATTTAGTTTCACAACCCTATGTTCTGGTAATATAGGTGAGGTTTATTACCCGTTTCATTCTTTCTTATTCACAGAAAGTTTAGTAATTACTTATTATATAGCTTTTATATCTGGTAAACAAAAACAAGCAGACACACTATATACAGCCACAGACATGCAGAGTGTTGTGAACACCCACTGATATTAATATTTACGTCACACAGACCATACTGAATTCTTGCATATCTGCAGACAACAACAGTATAAAACTAGTGTCACAGTCTTTGTGGAAAGTGCTGCTTATTATTGCATTCTTTGTACTGTTGTTTTTCTTCTCTTTGTCTGCCTTTACTCTTGATTTTATCTTCATGGTTTAAGTTGTAGTATGTAGCTGTAGCCACTGTCCTGCTTAAACTGGAGAAGAATTTGTAACTGTACCTCAAACAATGACCCACTGTGATTCTACATAAAGCTTGGCCTAAAGCTACAGTCTACTTCTCCCCCCACCACTATCACCTTTTCTCACCTCTTTCCTTCTCTATCCCATGCCTGTGTACCCGCCTCTTCCCCTCTTTCTACTTGTCTTCCCAGTTGCCTCCCTCTGGCCCTCTGCGATTCTGCAGAAGGTTGAGGCCAGAATTCTGGTACTTGCTCCCCCTCCCCTCTTCTCCGCTGCTTTCCCCTCTGCTCACCCCACTGCCCTGTCCTCCTAATCCCAGCTGAGCTCATTATGATATAGCCCGGCTGCCTCTCTCCAAGCCTGAGCTGTCCGAGCTAATTACAGGCTAGCAGCCCCAGTGCCGCCGATGCTGCCTGTTAAGGGATGTCCATCCGCTTGCCTGCCTGGCCACGACTAGAACTGAATAGAGCCTAGCTCTAGTTGGTCTGAGGGCAATGTACGTCGAGGTGAGTCGACAACAGCAAACTTGCAGGGTCGTTGGAACTGACCTGCAAGGAGAACCACAAGGGATGGAGAGTGACTGGCCTCTTTCCTAGCTGTGTAAATGACATGTCTATTGGGGTTAGTGTTGATCCCCCTCTATGTGCCCCTGACCAGCTCCACCTCATTTCCACATTCCTGGCCTATGGACCTCTCCTTACCTGGGTGGCTGGTGCAAAGTAAACTTGGCTACGGTCTTGAAATTTGCACTTTAAAAAACTTTCTGAATGTTGGTTTTTCTGGCTTTGAACCTGTCATTACATTTGTCATTGAGAAAAATTGTGAAGTGGTGGTTGTTTTGCGTTGTGGCGGACCTCCTTTTGTAAATTCGGATGCTTCTGTTTTCTCTGCTGCCACTAGCTGTCAAGGCTGTGTGCTAGCTGAATGACTACTGCTGGCCCTTTTAAGGGGAATACAGTTGGCGGCAAGGCTAAGAATGCTGTGTGCAACCTTGCACAGCCTCTTGCAGACTCGCCATTTCAGTGAAGAATCTCCTCTGCATTCTATGTATGTGGATGACACTTGCCTAGAAGGCGCCAGCTGGCCCTGGATCATGTGAATTTACAACGACACCTGCAAGTTTTGCCGACCCCTATTTCTTTGAGACTTGGGCAAAAGCTGGCAGTAAGTCTGGTGACGACGCAGATGAAGCGTCTTTTTTGCCACCACAGGGTCAAAAGTCAAAGGTTATCTGGGACTGGAAATAGCTAACTGTGAGGCACTGGAGCTCAGAGACCTACCAATGGTGGAGCAGTTACTTGCTTTTCACTTCCATCCTAACTGCTCCTTCACTCTGGAAACCATAGGACTAATTCTCCAGGTTAAATGGAGGGCTTCACATCTTTTGTGTATCAGAAGGTTTACAGGAATTGCAGCTCACTCCATAACAAATCTGAATGTAATCCCTTTCCTCTCAACCTACCAGGCAGAGCTGTTTCAGCACATGTCTCCTTTTAGATAAGAAGGGCCCAAGTCAGACAGTTTGGGGGTAGCTCTGCATCATGGCACACCTCATCCTTTGGGTCTCCAGAGGCATGGTACAGAGCTGTGGCCACGTTATGGACTTAGCAGTGGGTGGAGAGAAGTCACTTTGGTTTAGAAGTCCTTTCTGCCGAACCAGGACAAACAGATGGGCATGGATTCCCTGTTTGACCTGTCATGGGCTAATGGGCTGTTTGGAGAGGCAGTCACTGCCATGCAGCAAGCCAGCAACATGAGGAAGAAGCAGGGCAAGGCATTTGACTTCTGCCTCCTGTGTAAACCTGCACCACACCACAGGTTGCATGCTCCGTCTGTGCATGGATCCTGTTTGTAGTTTTCTCCAGCCGGCAAGGTGGTGCTGCACCCTAATCCTGCTTATTTGCCCAATATTAGTGAATCATACGAATGTTCTTCACTGGAGCATCTGGCACTTGATCCTCAATTATTTGCCAATCGAAATGAAAGGCAGTTGAATTTGCTGTGTCCAGTGTTCATTTTACACATTTACCTGGATAAGCCCAAGGATTTCCAAAGATGTAACCAGCTTTAGGTGTCCTAGGCTCTGGGTCAGTAAGGGTAGAGTCTATCCAGCCATCTTCTGTCACACTGGATTGCGGAGGCAATCAAGAAGACCTGTGTGTGCTAGGGGCTACAGCCTCTGGAGCACCTGGGCCTTTTTCAGAGGCGTTTCTGTGCAGTGGCTGTTTGGGCATCCTCACATACTTTTATTAGATTCTACCAGCTGGATGTGACTATGTCATCGCTAGCGCCTTCAGTCCTTAGTGTGGGATCTTAGCTCTGCACCAGGTTTTTGGGTGGGCTCGTGGTGTTGGCCTTCATATTTTAGGTTGAGGTACTGTTATGCTCTTATGCTTTGGACCATGCAATCTGGGAAATGGCTATATAGTGAGATACCAAACAAGGTTTGAAAGAGAAGTTTTAGTTACCGGGGTAACCTTGACTCTTTGATAACTGAGTGGGTATCTTACCACAATGCCCTGCTAGTATGGTCACATGGGAGAAATACACATGAGAATGCCAGGTGTGGGGCCTTATAAAGGAGGACAGCACCCCAGTGCCAAGCATATGAGTGGCCATATGAGTGGCCTGTCAGCGACAGACTTGGTGGTAGTGGAGCTTCCATGACTGGTCACGCCTAAAGGCGTTACCTATAGTGAGATAACTCTGTTTTCAGAGAACCGGATTTATCCTAGTAACTAAAAGATTTTCCATCCGTGTTTTCTTAATCTGCTGGAAGAATTAAATGGAGGGAAAACTAAACACACTGTGGGACACTAAACAAAGTCTTTGTAACCAGACTGATTTAGTTACCTGCAACTTACAGCCAAAATCGTTACAAAATGTCAACTAAGAGTACAAAATTGCCTTTTTATTAGTGAAAGAAAGCTGAAGTTGGTGTATGCATAACAAAGCTAACAGGAAACTCATAAATGAACTTGTGAAGGTTATGCTAGATAAGTGTTTGCAATGATCCACTAATGACTAATTAGCTCATGACAGCTGAGAAATTCATGGCTTTAAGCTCCAAGTGGCAGCCTTTAAGGAGACACTCTCTAACTCCTCATTTTCTTTCCTCATTGTCATGAGGAAAGATGTTTTCTCTCACCTTCTTCAAGAACAGCATCTGTAAAACACATTGTTGATGCCCATATGAATATTTCCCACAATGAATATTGCTGTGATAACACCTCTACTGTGGGTCCCTACAGTGTTAAGAGAACGTTATCAAATCCTGCCCCCTCCTACCTCCTTTTCTCTAAACATTTAAAATAGATTGAGAAGGAAGGTGACTCAGGTCTGGTTTTGCTGTTGTTGTTTTTTGGTCTTTTATGTGATAGACACCCCGTGGTTCCATTTAATGATTTAAAATGAGCGAGAAGCACATAATTTTAGGCTTTACACTTTTTCCATTTGATGTCATGATTTTAAAAATATCATAAAATCGTTAAAATGTTTATTTCAATTGTCTTTGCATTAGAAGATCACTCTAGTGTTTTTATTTTACATTCAGCCAACTGTCTAATTATACTTAGTCCTTTACACTCTGTAACCATGAACCTACTGAGTCTGACATAAAAAGAGCCAACTAGACACACTCTACAATTTTGAAACTTTTTAGTATCTCTTGGCTTTTGTTGGACTTTTAAGGCAAAAGCCACAAATAAACTAATTGACACCAAGAATGATTTCTTTTTTTAGTTGTGGTATATTGTTGGCAAGCAACTATATACAGAGTAGGGCAGAAAAGTTGCAGTGGGATGATTTTATCTGCCTCATTATGCATCTGTCTCCAGCAGTCCTTGTCCGTTCTTGTTAATTGTTGTTAAAGGTCTTTTGGTAAAAAGAGGCAGAGATTATTTAGGCTCCACAAACAGAATAAACACACGCAGTGCACCCTCAGACTTAAGATAGTATACTCAGATGACATCAAAGCATAAATTAAATAGCGATTACTGGGGAAAAAGCCTTTGAGATCATTTGCACTGCTCCTCTGTAGAGAGTGACCATTATGGATGTGAACCTCCCCAATAAGCGACGTTGACTCTAATTAAGTTTAATAAAGTTTGCCCTAATGTTCCTCATATACCACCATTTCTTTTCTTTTCATCTTTATTTGCTAAAAGGTATTAGAAGTAATGAGAGTCTTTTGCCCTTTGGACCAGGGCTTAGTTGGAGGAGGGACACAGTTTTACACACACACACACACACAGACACGCACACAAAATGATTTATGCATGTTTCTAAATTAGGCAACTAAGGTTTTTCCCTCATTAGTTATTTGGGAGATCATTTACCACATTAAATAAAAGTAACATAACTTTACTCTTACCAAGTAATTATGATCTAAACTTCAGTGTGGCATCAAGTCGTGTTGGAAGTCAAATAATGGGCTCAAATTCAATGATAGCAAAAAGTAAAAATAAATAAATAAATAAAAGAAGTGCTCATTTTATTTCGTGTTTGAACACCTTTGCAACATTATGCTGCTTTAAAAATGAAGATAGCTTCTGAGTTTCTCCCTGGTGGTAATTAAACAAAGATCCTTGTTTATGTTTTATGTCTTTGTCGTATGGCTGGTGAACGTAGTTTCTTAAGAGACACTGTTTGCTCCTGCTGCTGCACTGCCCTCTGCTAAAACACATCGTGGAGTATGTTAACTCCAGCAGTTACCAGTTCTGCTGACAGCAGTGACTTATCCACCCAAATCTGTCCATGAGTGAGTAGACTTGTATCCTGAGTTTAACCTTAGGGGAATCCCTCGACATGCCCGCCCCCTCCCCCACCACCNACTCGCAGTCAACTCCCCCCACCACCACCACCACCACCACCAAAAAAACATTCTTACTCTGGTAATAAAAACGCTGGTGGCATTTTCCCTTTTTTTCCTGTATTCCTCAGTCTTTTTGTGAGCTTTCATGTGCCGAGTAAAAAACAGGGAAGGAAGGTTTGTGAAACACAATGGCTGCAGCAGATGTGTTGCACACCCTTGTGAATGACGGTGAGCAGTTTGTGCTTTAAGCTGTGTTCAGCACCGCACAGGTGGAGATGAGATCAAATGACGTGGAGTGGATGGCTCAGGGCAGAAGTGGAAGCACTGCATGGGAGCGAAAATGTTTATTAAAACAGGGGTAAAAGAGCAGCAGGAGACAAAGACTTGTGTTGTAGAGCACATCATTACCAAATAAATGACCTGGCTATTGCCTGTTGTTTCTGATGACCAACTTTTTTAATTTTGTGCATACTAAATTATACTCTACCTTAAGTGAAGCAGCAGCCTTTGTTTTTAGAACAGACAGGTACAATATGATAATTTAAATCTGACCTGTAGCTCCTGTTGAGCAGACATAAATTTACTAATTTTGCCATCTTCCAGTATAGCTTTCTATGTTTGACACAATAAAACCAAAATTTGATTTAAAAAAAAAAACATACAAAGCTTCTTTTTCCTTTTTTTGGATATGTTAAACCTTGAAATATTCATGCACAAAAACCAAAGGGCAAACAACTTTTCACTTTCAAGAACAGCATTCTAAAAAAAGAAATAAATTCAACATTTTGACATCTTAAATGTATTTTTGCACAGATTGAAATTCTTAAGTGTGATGGACAAACAAGTTGAATGAGATTTTTTGGATCAGTTTAACCAGTCTTGCATTAAGTGTCGACTGACACCAATTCACAGAAATGATTTAACTAAAAGTGAAACTCATGTATTATAAGATTGTGATTTCTTTAATTTCAGTTTAAACTAAAGGAAATGTAACAGACATCATAACTATCACCACTAACAGAGCTCAAAAATGCAATAAACCACTAAACCAGGCATTTAAATTTTTGCATTAATTTAGCATCTTTTTTCGATGACTATATTAAAAACATGTATTGCTTTCAGAACATCTATAGAGTTAACATTCCACATCTTTTGCTGACAAAGCACTCACTGCAGCAGCTGAGTGTTGTTGTAAATGAGAGTGTGATGGCGTTCCATCTTCATAGACTTATGTTGGGAAACTGGAGGACCCTTTCGCAATGTGCTCCACTTGAAATGCAATCTCTTTTCTATTTGAGAAACTGTGCTTATCCTTCAACAAAAGCGAATGTTTTGTACATGAACTTTGGTTTAGCGTCAATACTATCAGCATCTGAAAAGGCATAAAAGAGAAACATGAGATGGAGCAGGCTCTCTCTGCCACTGTATATTTCAGCTCACTGGTCCCATTACCAGCTTGGACACATAAGGCACTGTCGGTGCCTCATCGACTTGAGTTCATTTATGGAGGAAAATCTATACAAAAGCGACACATATCCATCTGCTTTCTCGCCCCTCGGGCGAGAGCCATTTGTGTACTTATTTAAGCCACATCTAGGCATTAGACCAGGCCTCTGAACTGTAAGGGTTCCAACGGTTATTAGTTCCTTTTCTTGTGTTCATATATTTTCCTATGAAATTTTCCAGGCTTATGCGCATAAAGAAATTCAAACTGGTCGCGTCAAAAGCCTAGTGTAAGTTAAATGACACTTCTTATCAAACTTTATACTGTTTTGTAGCCCAAGCGCTTTATAATGGAACATGCCTTAAAAAGTCCATCAAAAAGAAGAGCTACCTTTTTGTAATGAGGTTAAATATGGGAAGAATGCCACTACAGTAGTTGGAGTTTGATTCTTGTGTTTTTCTTTGACTCCATGGAACAGAGGGGAGGGAAATTAGGTGTGTGTTTCAGGTGTGTTTGTCTCACTGGGCCTGTGCATATCCTCAGCAGACTACAGTTGGGGTCCTAATAATAACTTGAAAGTGCAAAGACTAGAGCATGGCTCCACATAATTAGCCTTTAGCAAGAATCAAGCTAATTGCGAAGAGGTAATTGGGTACACTTTAGAGCCTGTTTGTCTGGTAACTCACACACACAGCATACTTTTCTACCTTGGCGTTTCATGTTTCTTGTCACTTTGACTTCCAGATGAGTTAAAAAGCATTTTAATTAGTTGAATTCTTTGGCATGCCATTTTTTTGAGTTGGTAAGCCAGCACAAAAAGAATAAAGCTAAATAGTGTACAAGAGTTTCTATAATAATGAATTTCATTGTGGAATAAAGAGTGGCATTTGTGTGGATTGTGAAAAATAAAAATGTACACTGCTAGTGCTGTAATAAATTCTGCTGTAATAAATTTTTTGGTCGGGGGAAATCAATCAATCAATCAATCAAATTTTATTTGTATAGCACATTTCAGCAGCAAGGCATTTCAAGGTGCTTTACATAATTAAAAAACAAAATAAAAACAGCATGTGACAATGAATAAACAGTTAGAAAGAGAAGACATCAAAACCCCGCACTCTAACCCTAATTTAGCCATAAGCAACTCTAAACAGGTGGGAAATGTCATTTTAACATTACTTCTATCAGCTGTTTGTGTCATTGGGCTCTGTTTATTTAAATCATGAATACAGACAAATCAAGTAGACTCAACACAACTGCATAAGTTTTGTGGTTAGTTGTGTTGATCTTTTCATTCATCGTTTTTAAGTGAACAAAAGATCTACTTTAGCAAACAGAAAATGTAGACAGAATAATGTAAAAGAGCTTTTGTTTTGTTTTTAGCCTGAGGTTTTCTAAGTTTTGCTTTTGTCCTATAAAGCCCTAAACTCACATTAGTTAGCCTCCTAAAGTGAGTTTATATTTTTTTTGAGGATTAGCTTTAGTATAACAATTCTCTGAAGAAAGTTTACACAACGTGTCTGTCTGCAGAGCTGGCCTGGAGGAGGAACTGGACATGCTGCGCGTGCAGGCTGCTATGGACCGGGCCACAGTAAAGGAGCTCCACATGTTTCTTGCTAATGACCATCAAGGTAAACCCTTTTTACCTCTGCCAAGGAGATTGTTTTCTGTAGTGTCTATTTGTCTGTCTGTGCACAAGATTACTCAAAAAGCTATAAATGGATTTTCATGAAATTTTCAGGAAACACCAAACATGGTACAAGGAACGAGAGATTAAATTTTGGTGTTAATCGGGTCAAAGTCAAAGGTCAAGGTCACAGATCAGCTCAACTCCACAGCTGGACACCTATTGAGTCAAGGGCGATCATTGTTGATTTCATGGTCATGGGGTCAAAGGTCAGCATCACAGTTGATCTACCGCTCTACCTATGTAACAGTGTAACCTTCATGGGTTAAAGATGATGCCTGTTGAATTCAAGGTTCATGGGGTCAAAGGTCAAGGTCCCAGGTAACCGCTCTGTTAAAAACTTGTCTCTGCTTCTACATGTGACCCTTTTGTTTCTTCCAACAAGGAAGTTCTGTTTCCGGTTGTGTCCGTTGGTTTGTTTGACCGTCTGTTAGCAAGATGCGGTAAAAACTAAAAAACAGATTTGGATGAAATTTACAGGAAATGTTGGGATTGTTACAAAAATCAATGGATTACATTTTGGTGCTCAAATTACCAGAACAACTCAATTAAGACTTGATCAACTTCTAGCAAATTGACTTGGAGATCAAATGGTGTCCATCTTGTCTGCGTACATCATCCTCAGTGTTAAAAACCCACATCACTTTTAATCCAACCTGTGACATTGTCTGATACTGAACACTTTAACCAGTGGCCCTAATTAATTAGTTCAATAACAGATCTCTTCTAGATTACTTTCATTTTCTTCACAGCCAGCGTCTGTTGGAGATGCAAGCATGTGAGTTAAAGGATAACACTAATTAAAATACTGGATTTGTTCCTCTTGATAGGCTTGTTAGGAATGCTTTTTGCATTTACTGTGACAAGTAATCACTCAAAGTGTGCAATACAAAACCCTATTTTTTGTTGTCTCATATTATTATGTGCCATTTTCTGTTTGTATAATATATTAGTCTTAAAAAAGCTGCTTAATTGAAATTGTTTTAGGTTTGCTTGTCAAAATAGTTCTACAAAATAATTTGTCAAAATTTTTTTTTTAACATTTTTCATGGATTTAAGCCCATTGTATTAGATATTTTGGACTTTAAATAATGCTGCACATTTTCCCTAAAACCTGTAAATGAGGACTCGGTGTGAAATGAATATTTTGAGAGGCCACAGTGTAGAGGAACTCATGTGACCCAATCCCCAAAAAAAAAAAAAGAAGAAGGAGCAGGGCTGAGGAGCTGACACCAAAATCACACTAACAAAAGGGGGCAGATGAAAGGAACGGGGCTTTTGAGCAGCATCCTATGAGGAGACACGGGAGGGACGTTAATGTATGCAGCGGTGCCAGAACCACCTTCAACGGCAGGTGACTGGGGAGCCACCACGTCTTCTTATCAAGGTAGTGCTGAGGTGCCAACTCCCATGCCACTCGTGCTGAAGCTGGATAATTGTCTCTCAACCTGGTTATGTACCCAATGAACACAGCAGCCCTCCTGTCCTATTTGGTGCTCCGTGTGATTTAATGTGACACATAAGGAAGACAAAAGGGCAGGCTAATTCAATGTAACAAACTTCCCTGGGCAAGGCGTCAATGCAAAGCAAAGGAGCAGCGCCTCTTTTACAACTCAACCCTCTCTCTTTCTACTTTCTCCTTCTGTGTTTTTTTTTTTTTTTAACTCATTCTCAACTAGATCAACTGACCTGAAGAGTCAAGGTCCTGAATATTTGATGTTCTCAGCTCATTGTACAAATTATTTTGGTCGTCTTGTCATGAAAGTTTAACAAGAGGGAACGAAAGGCAGAAAGTTTTATATTGTTTTGCCTTGCCTTTTGCATATAGGTGAACAAAAAATTTCAAGCACATATTGTGTGTCAGATAGTGACACAGAATCTTGTAGAATTGTGTGTGTGTGTGCATTAAATTTCTAAACTCTTGGAGTTTTACTTGCATTCTGTTATTATAAAGCCTAAATCACATGTTTGCCAGTGCCATCATTGAAGTTCCCAGAATAAAGCAGCATGTTTTTTTCTGTGGAGATTAAATGTCCTTTGAGGAAACACCGTGGACTACAAAGCAGTGCAGCCTGGGGCTGTGTGTTCACCTGGGATTCAAGCACTGCTCTTGGTTTGTTTAAGATCCCTAGAGAGAGGTTGCACATAGTAAGTACTAGCTCGTGCTTTTGAACAGTGTTTTTCTATTTCCTTGCGGACGACTGAATAAAACACCTTTTTTGTTAATCTGGAATAAAAAAAAAGAAGGTTGTGTTTGGTGAGATTTTCAAAACAGGGGGGGGGGGGGTGTTTAGCTATGAAAATCTGTAAGGGCTGAAGGAAAATAGCATTTGTGCTGTGATTGACAAAAGTAGGGAAAAAAAGAAACCAGACCTCGGAAAAGAAATTAGACCTCACTAATGTTAATTGATTTAATGTTTCCTTTTTATAATTATTCCATTGATTGACTCACCTGAATTTGACACGGTGTGTCACAATAACAAGCTTTGTTCCTCTTTGCAGAATTGCTTCAGCAAATGGCAGAGGAGCAGCGGGTCAAAAGCAGCACTCCGATTAAGGCTTCTCTTTCTTCAGGCCGAATGGAACAGTCATTTAAAAAGGTACGGCACTATGCCATCACTAAGTGCTCCTTGTCATTATCAATAAAAGAAACTCGACAGAGCCATCTCCAGCAAGATCTCGCTTGGAAATTTTGCTTTTTTCTCTTTCAGGTATAATTTTAATTTTTTTCACTATGTAGTCGTTTCAAAGTCAAGTGTCAGCCAGAAAGTGTAATTTTTTTATTTACAAAGAAAAATCTATAAATAGTGACAAATATGTTTCCTTGAAAATGGTAGCTCAATGTGAATCTTATGTTAAAGGTTGCTTTTATTTTATTTTATTTTAAGATCCTGCTTGCGTGCATTCATATGTTGCTTCATTTCTGCTTTCATGACAGCAAATCATCAGGAATGGGAATCACCATCTAATTTTGTTTGAAAGGTATCAGGCTACACCAGCAGGCAGTGTGAGAACCAAATAAAAGGAAAAAATTGCCTGGAGGCACAAACCCAGCAGGCAGCCCCTGTTCTCTTAAACAGTTTCCATTGAAGATCTAACAAAAAGACTAAGTGCTTATGGTTGCTGTCTAGTTAAAGGAGCTCAGGGTAAAAGGGATGCCAGTCAAATGTCCATAGCCTCGAGGGAGAGGGAAATCACTGACATTTTATGGCACAGGCCAAATGAAACAGTGGCCTTCCTCAATATATTTTTGGAGATCCTGAAGAGCAACAAAACAGGGTTAATTCAGATTCATTTTCACTTTTACTGTAATAAACAAATAAATAAAATAATGACAAAATAATATTAGTTTCTAACACTGAGATTCCATGTTTGATGCTTCCAGGCTGAGCAGTTGGAGCGGATCATACTGTCGCTGGAGGAGCAGACGGACAGGTTGAGAGAAGAGAAAGAACAGTTACTTCAAGCCAATGAAGACTTGGCCCAAAACTGCCGCAGACTCCAAGCCTCCATGAATCATCTGCGAGCGCAGGAGGCTGTCCGAGAAGAGGCGGCTCGTGCCCAGGCCCTGGCCCAAGAGGAACAACACTGTGGTGATATCGTGGCTCTAGAAGCCCGGCTGGCCACGTCTCAAAAAGAGATTACCAAGCTTCATCATCAGTTGCTCAAGCTGAGACAAGAACTGGGGATCGTCAGAGCGGCCAGAGACTTCTACAGGAATCGTGCATCAGGACCAGCACGGGCACCTGGGATTGCTAACGGCATTAGCGGCAAGGTCAAATTCAAGACAACCAGGCACAGAGGTCTTCTACGCCAGCGCAGCCACCGAACAGTCAGCTCCAATCAAGCCATCAGCTGGCAAGGCCGCAGCCCCAGTCCCACTAAGGACGAGTGGGAGGACATGAGTGTAGATAGGTAATGATGCACATGCACACGCACAGACACTTATTCTCTCTTCCAAACCCCTCATTATTTTTAGGAGCTAAGAACTGAGAGGAAGGGCTGGCTGAATTGTGGGGGTACGGAGCATCAAGGGGACAACGTGCATATGCAAAAGCGTAAGCAAATGGGTGATTGAATTTCATTGTCTGTCTAGTTGGTATTCAGGAGCCAAAAGAAGAATGTGAGCAAGAATGATAGAGAGAGAAGGAGAGAGGAGGGAGAATCTACTGTCAGATCCTTTGAAATATCCTGGGACGACTTGCTTGGAGCTTATTGACTGAAATTTGCATGCAAAATTAGCCACCTCTCTACACAAAGTTGAACGGATGCCAGAAAAGCCCAGGGATAAGGGGGCCGCCAAAGCCTTGATACCTTCCAGTGATGCCATTTTCATGCACTAGTCACGCTACCCCGAAATTGACAGTTTGGCAGTTTGATTTAATTTACTGGTTCTTTGCATATTTACAAACCCCCCCTGACGGCACTAAGGATCCCCCTGCAAGGACCCACCACCCTCCCACCATTTCTACATACACAACCATATATGCTCGGAAGCCGACCACACCTTGTGTCTAGTTATGTTGGTTATCTTGTGGCATGTCAGTTCGCATGTGTGTGTGCGTGTGCTGTTCTTATTTCCTCCAGCCACCCCTTAACCACCTCCCAACACACACATACAAATCCACACTCCTCGCCTTAATTTGGCTAGATAAATTTTGAATGACCCAACTCGGATCAGTACCAGATGTCTACAAGCTGTTTAACACCTTCTAAATTAGGAACCATCGACAGTAAATATTTTATGTCTGTTTCATGCTTAAAAAAGCCACTCATCCAACATCTATTGAGAACTGGATGGTTGATATCAAATACTGAATAATATATTTTTTTCCGTTTTTCTCCCCATATGCCTTTCTTTCCTCTGTGGGCTCTCTCTACCTCAGTCCCGCTTACTCACCATCTCTTCACCAACTAATTCATCACACTGTAATCCACCCCAGCTCTATCCGCATGAGGCCATTTAACAGGGACTGGGTGCAGCAATGCCCAGCTTTCCTAATGCCTCTCTATGTGGCTAATAAGCAGCCGTCTAATAAACGCTTTACCTGAGAGGAGGATCTAAGCGGATTTGTGAACAAGGGGTTTAACCTGAGATGTTGTCTTATTTAAGGCACCTGTCAATTGATTTGATACTGTAAAGCCTTCTGTGTTTCTTATCTTTCAGGCACCCTCTTCACAAAAATGTTTGCTATAAGCTCTCAGAAATACAGTGTTTTTGTCTCAGGAGCTTTAGCCTAAATAGTGCCAAATAAAGATCCCAGGCTTATTATTACTGGCAAGGTTTATTTTCATTGCTTTTTTTTTTAACTCAATACCGCTTCCCACTTTTCTTAAGTTTGTAGTTTTTGGAGGTAGTTGACAATTTTGAAAGCACCAGCATTATTTCTTTTGAGCAGATCAAAATGACAGCAGGTGTATATGGGAATGGGAATTAGTTCTTTAAAATGTGTATGGCCATGATTGTTTCCTGAAGACAAATTAGAAGCACTCAGGGAGAGCAAACCTCCGCCAAGGCCATAAGGTCATTAAAAAATTGTGGTATCCAAATCAGTGTCCAAACAAGTAATCTTGGTAACATACAGACAGACGACCAGACAAACAAACCAACCAACACTACTGGAAAAATAACCTCCTTGGCTGAGGTAACAAGATCTGGCGACAAATTAAAGGAGGCACATATGTCTTGGAAACCACCCAACAAAAACTCTGTATTAGTACCAGTACTTAGAAGGAGTTTTTACCCTTGCACATCTACAAATAAGTAGCATGAACAAATGCAGAAGTGGAATGCAGTCCTCATTACCTGTTCCTTCCCTCCTCTTTTCAGTCAAAATCTCAGTCAATAATTAGGCCTTTTTGATCAATCCTGACAAATGCCACACTAGCCAGGCAGTCAGAGACAGGCATGGTCCAGATGTTCCTGTCTGAAGTGGTCAGGATCTACAAAAGGAGTACCAAGGAGGAAGAACTACAACATTAACAGAGCAAAGTAAAGAACATGGCAAAGTTGAGGTTTTTGACTTGGCCTCCAAATTCTACAATTTTAATCAAATTTTCTCTTAGGCTGATTGACGACAGTAAATAGGTATTTATGTTCATGTGCTTTCCAAATAGATTTAAATCTGGTCAGCTAACATTGTGAATGTTGGATCTTAAAGCATTTCTAGCCGCTGTTCCTCTTTTGGCCTCAGCTTCCAGGATCCTGGGATCCTGTATGAAGTCCAGCTTTAATACATGTCAATGGACCAGATGGAAAAGTTGTTACTTTCATGGACTGAACTTCTTTAGGCTCGCTGTCGACAAGCGGAAACAGAGAATCATGCTAAGAGCAATTCTTGCCAGGTTTAGCATGTGAGACGCAGAAAAGAAGTATAAATTTAGAGTGAGAATAATTCAGATTTACATTCATGAGGCTAACTTTCACTTCCACATGTTTAATTATCTCACCAGCATCAACTGGGTAGCTTCTTCATTGAATGAATGGAACTTTGGTCTCAGTCATGGTGATTAGTAATCCTCAACAAGTTCCTGAGCTCCCACCAGACTGATTTTAACCCCAGCTAGCCCCCAGCCATGTCATCTTCCAGTTAGATCCTTTCTCAGTGGTCTTTACCTCTGCTGCTTCTCCCAGGCCCCACCTTAATAAACCCGCCAGCGTAAATGTCACTGGCTTCCACCTTCACGTCAAAGGTCACTGTCAATAAACCTGTGTGTGTGGAGAGGTGCATGTGTGTGTGTCTCAGGAAGCCCTTACCGTGCGTCTATCAGATGCAAGTTTGCGTGGCTCTGCTCAGCCGTGCCTCTCACACATGTCTGTCACACACGGAGGGCTAATGAAGGCCACAGCCACTCTCATACATGTTGATGCATTCACCAACAGCATCAGACACTGCAGCTTTTCACTTAATTTACACCCACATTTACACTTCCAGCTCAGAAATTGGACGAGACATTGATTTTCTGTTGGAAAGAGGGGGGTAGAAATGCACATATTTTTCCTTGATGTCAACTAAATCAACCATAAAAGGTAAATTGGATTTATTTTTTTTTGTCCAGTGGTGGTACTTTGAGAACCACAACTTCTTGTCTGAATTAAACTTCATCTTTTTTCTACAGTGACAGTGGTGAGGAGTACTCAGATAGTCTCAACGGGGTGTCTTCTGGGACAGCAGCTCACAGACGTCACACCTTCGGAAAGGTTGGTCTTCCTTCGTCTTTTTTTTTTTTTTTTTTTACTGGAACAGAACAAACTGCCCTACTCAGATATGACTCTTGGGTTTCGTATATTTTCCCTGTCAACTATGTTTGCAAAAGGAACAAGTTTTCGTTGTTTGTTTTTGTGAGTAGTCAGCTCATAAATAATTTAAACGTGCCTACATGTTTCGTTGTTTATGTTCATTTTGTTGTTTTATGCCTTCTTCTCATAAAAACAATATTCCAGAGTCATAAAGTCATCATATAAACTATTACTGAATCCTGAAATTATTGCTTCAAAACTACCATTTAGTCTGTAACTCTCTTATGACCTCTTATAACACTCTTTTGTTCTAAACATTTCATTTGTTTTATGGGTTACAGTGCGATTTATTATTTTAATTTTTTTGCATATGAATAATGACATATTAACACTAAAGTTAGTTTAAAACTGTACGCCATATTTCACTGTTTTTCTTCTAGTTATTGTTCACCGCACTGAAAAGTGAGCGAAAATGTTATTGTGTGTGTGTTTCCAGTGAAAGGATTTTAGTGAATCTCACACTCCAAGTCTTAACAAATTACACACGATCTTTATTAATCTTGAGCATGTAAGGCAGCGGGTGATATGCATTCCTTCAAGGTATGCTAGTTATAATTTTTTTATTTTACTTTTGCTACATTATCCTACGTTTTTTTTGACCACTTATTGTGGAGCTTGTTCCAAACTGTGCTTCTTATTTTAAACAGGTCAGTCTTTTTTTGTTCCATTCACATTGACATACTTGTGTATGTGGCTGTCATTGCCTCTTTGTTTTCTATCTTCTCACACCATGAAATCAATAGGCCTGGACCCTTGCACTTGTCCACATTGAACCTCTTCACAGCAGCTCCAAACCCAAGAGAGAAAAGTCTGACAAGAGGAGGGTAAAGACAACAACCTTTTTAAGGATGTCCTTTCTTCCCCCTTTTTATTTGCAATGAGTACAGCAAGGTAGAAAATGGATAGGAAGAGAGCATTATTGCGTTTGTAGCCTGGGAGCTGTCAGGATCCTTTTCTCAGATCCCTCTTTAGTTTCCTCTTTCTAGATGTGCTCAATATGCCCATCAGCTCCGCCCGGACACATTGCTGTGACAGCCGAAGTCCCTCACAACGTGTCACAAACCAAAGGGTTCATCTCTCTTCCCTGCCTGTGTGATCAAACCTGGCTCTGATCAAATCTTACCTGACCACCATACAAAGAGTGTAAGCACAGAGGAAGGAGGGTTGTGGTGGTGGTGGGGCGCTCCACTTTGATGTCATTACAAACAGCTTTGCATTTGGGAGTTGTCGTATACACACACCTGTGCGTGCAAATGACTATACACTCACAGTCATCGTACTGTGGGAGTGAATCAGGGCCCTCAGACAGTGATTGAACAAAGGCGTCATTTGCAAGCATCTGTCAGAAGTAATTTCCACACTTGGATTCAGTCAAGTTGGAGTTGGTTGAACATGCTCAGGTGAATTATTAAAGCACAGAGTGATTTGTCTTGTTGCATTAAGCTGAGCACAGCCTGTGATCATAGTGTCATTTCCAACTCCATCTCAGGAAGCACAACATGTCAACTGCTGTGTAATATTAAGCAGCTTTTTTATTATACTCTCTGACTTTCATGTTCTTTTAGTCCTACAGGTGTTCACTTATTTCAAACACGGCAGCACCGGCAGCAGGATCCAATAAAAACCACCGCGATGTTTTCGCCCAAGGTATCCCAAGTTTTACTTTCTCACACTCGGACTAAACTACAAAAATTAAATCAGCTGTTGAAGCACACAGAGCAGTGTATTTACTTGCTGTTGATCAAAAACAAGTATTTGATTTGGTTAGTTTCTTTCTCAACTCCTGAATTGGTTACTAATGAGAAATGTTAATCATTCCAGTTAAATTTATCAGTTTTCATATAGACATTTTCACATACAGTACGCCTGTTGATTCCCCCAGCATCTAAGTGGGGATTTTGAGGTTTTTGAGGTTTTCCAAACGTGTCAACTCTGAGGCAGCTGCGTGTTCTTCCTCCTGTTAGATGATAAACAGCATGAGCCCTGGGAGCGAGGGACAAGAGGAGAGAAAAGAAGGTGGTGGAAGAGGAAGAGGTTGTTGATGAAGACCCGACACTGCTCCTCCTCTTCTCTGCAGCAGCGCGTTGAGTCTCTTCAGCGTCACATAGACATCCTGCAAGGTGCCAGGAAAGACGCTCAGCTCTCAGCCAAGGAGCTGCGAAGGGCCAATGAGGCGATCGCGGCACAGCTCAACGCCCTCACCGAGCAGCTCAGCAGCAGCAAGCAGCTCACACAGGTAACTGGGGGGAGAAATTGAGTTGAGAAAAGAGAAGACCAGTTTTAAATGTTCAAGTCAGTTCTTCTTCCATGTTTTTGTGGTTTTGTGTTTTCTTGAGGCTGAGTACATCAGCATGCCCTGATCATCCTAAATTAGTACACTGACAGGCCTACCCTCATCTGAGGTAGCTAGAACCACAGAGCAGAAGAGAGAAAAGAAATGCCTTACTTGTTGTCTCTCTATGACTCTGCCATTGTTTCGTCTTGCGATTTGCTTCAACAAGCCAGTTGTCCACAACAGTACTTGTCACTTCTAGTTACAGTCCTCCAGTAGCTAAACTTCTGCTCACAGACACATACAAGGTGACTGTTTCTTTACAGAGTCCCCTGCCACACACCTCTTTAGTTATTCAGTGTAGGAAACTCTAAGACTTGGCATAGAGTATAAATAAAACACAAGGAACATTTGTCTTAAAACCATTTTTTGTCTTGTCAAGGCCTCCTTGTAAACATCAGCATATGTGGACACCCATACACACATGCCAACATTTTGACAGAAACAGTCATTAGTTTTATACGCAGGAGACTTCCTTTGGTGAATTCAGACACAGCTGCAGCAGTTGAACGTATAATTAGGTGCATGTATTTGTCTGTATTTTCGCTCTGCAAAATAGTACAGAGTGCAAGAGAGTGTTGTGGACTCATAAGTCAGAGTGCATCTTTCATATCGTTGCCACCCAGGAAGTGGCCCTTGTGCACCCACCAGGCATTGCTGAAACCCAACGAGACCTTAGACTTAGACACAGTACAAAGGCACTTGTGTATATACACATACAAACACACACATTCGCTGCTGAGTGAATGAGTGGACAGAGGGGGAATTGCTGTCTTCCTGTTTGTTTCCTCTTCCCTCCTGCAGTATTAATGCCACTCCACCAGAGAAAGTTGGAGTCGACTGACTGGTCAAAGCTAGGTCTTGTTGCCCTCTCTGGAAAGGGCAAGAGGTGATAGACTTTGGACTTGTTCCAGCCACTCCTGGCCGACTCTCCAACTAAAACTCTGCTTGTAATTGGCTTAGGACAGCCTCCACAGGGGCCATCATGTGATAGGTAGCATGGCAGTTTCCCAGAGACTTGTTTGTGTTGCTCTGTCTCTTGATCCTTCAGCCATTCTGTCCTCTTCTTTTGCTTCCTTACTTGCCTCCCTCCTTCATTAACTCATGCATTCTAGGTTTATGCCTTCCATTTTTTTCTTGCTTTCTCTGCTGGAATTTTCTATATATGTAATGAAGGTGTAAGTATATAAATTACTGGACCAAAGTGATTGGAATTTTTAAAATATTAATTGACTCTCCTCAGTTCTGTGACATGCAAAAGATTAATCTGACAGTAGTTCATTGGTTTAGGTATTTTTATACCTCTACCTTTTATTTTTTTATCCTAGCTGAAACATGTTCTTAAAAATTGTGATTCTTTATTCATTCATTCAGCACTACTGCCAAGTGGAGTTAGGTGTCTAAAAATAAAGTAAACAAATGTGTTATACTATCTTGCAAAATGCTGGAATTTTAGACATTACAAGCAGCTGCTAAGCTACTCATTTTTTCATTTCAAAATATTTCTCGACAACATGCATGGTGGTAGAGTATTGCTGGAACTCTTTAGGCAGCGCTATTATGGTTCAGATAAAGTAAAACAATAGTTTTGATCCTTGAGATCATTTAAGGAGATAGATGATTTGTACAGTAAGATATTTCACTAATTTTCCATTTGTTGGTTTGTGAATTTTAGCTGCAAGTATGCAGTTACAACTGTATTTACTTATTTATCCTGCAGCGAGACCACAGCTCAGAATACAAAGAGAGAGAAGAGGAGAGAGAGGTGTCTTTTCTCTCTTCCTAATGGGACTACCAGTATATCAGTCCATGTCAGTGTCATCTCTCACCAGAGCTGAAAATGGCCTGTGAAATCAAAGCTTGTCTTACAGGAAGTGTCATCAATGCCTCTCTTAATTCGTGCACTGCTGCCACTGGGGCCACAGCCCCACTTTTCATTCTCCACTCCTCCCTCCGTCTCTCCCACACTCTCTGGGGATGCGGCATGTGTGTCTTCAGCAGAGCAGAGGAAACCTAAAACAAGAGGGATTCTATTAAAAGGTGTCAGCCAGCAACCAGATATCAATAACCTCCATGTATGCAGAGCACAGAGCAAACCCCTGGGAATCTGTGGTTTCACTTGGGTGTGTGTGTGTTTCTGACTCTGTGTGTTTTCCTGCATTAATTTATATGTGCAGAAATATTTCCATGGATCATGTCTCCTATTTGTGCCATTAAGCATTTTAATGTTTGACATGATACCATAACAGCTAATTGTTATAATATTGAGCAAAAGGTACAGTGATGTGATTGTAGTCCACTGCATAGTTTCTAATAAATGATAGACATCCTTTTTTATATATCCACCACACACATGTGGTTAAAAGTGTTTATCTTGCATGTGAATCTTTAGCAGCATTGGGTTGCATACGATCAGGTTGTGTCATTATAATTCATCAATTAAACCACACTTTAAGTTTTACTCTCCTTCAGTCCCAAAGGTCCCTCAGATTTTACAGAATGACTTTTAACTGAGTCCCATTTCCTAGCTTTACCCCTTCACTCTGCCTACTCCTTGGCTCTTCGTTTAAAATTGCAAAGAGTTGCAGTTAATATGTTAGTTGGGGCATCCAGTCAAGAAGGTAATACACCATCAGTTGTTGCCGATTCCTTTTAAGTAGAGAATCAGGGTGAAATGGGATTCAGCCTTAATGTACTGTAAATACCAGAGCAATTGGTCCCACTAGCCAAACAACAGTCACTTCAGCATCAAAAGAACTTTATCACAAACAAAATGTTCAAGCAACTACTTGTTTGCCACACTCAACATGTGATATTTCAGAAATAGATAGCATGTCATTTTCCAATAAAAAGAACTCAGACCAGTTTTACACTGAAAAGGCAAACAACAAATCCTTTGTAAAAAAAAAACAAAAAAAACTGGCACAATAAACACTACAAAATTCTCTATAATGCAAAACACAAAAAAAGTACTGTGAACCAAGTTAAAATGGGAAAAGTTTTCATAAGTAAAAAAAAATATTTTTATTTCGTTTGTTTAGATTGAAATAAATTGATATAACTGAATCATGTTGTATATTATATGTTTGTTATAGTTCTGTTCCCACATCATTTCAAGTAGTATGAAATAGTTTTGTCCTTTTATTTAATCTAAGCGAAGGTTTCTAAGCAGTCGTGTTTTGTGTGTTTGCTCAATCAACCATGCATTAAAGCGCCTATTGCATTTCTGGTCTCACTATCCCCTCTAACAAAAACGTGTTTCTACATTTTGTTAAAAGGAGTCAAAACTTTTACTTCTAGTTGTTATCATCACCAGTGGCCCACCTCACCGATCCTGTCTGTGGGTAATTCTGCAGAAACTGACCTCTGACCTGGCTGGTGTGGAGCAGCAGAAAAAAGTTTTGGAGATGGAGCTCGAGCAGTGGAAGCGGATTACGTTCCCTCCACAAACTGCACCACCACCACCAGCAGCAGCAGCAGCAGCAGCAGCGGTAAACACTGAGTGTTCCTGCCAGGGCAGAACCACGCCTGCCCCAGCTAACCCTTCCTCCCAGACCCTGGAGGCTGAGGTCAAACAACTTCAAGCCAAACTTAAGGTCAGTGGTTATGGAGTTAATCAACTGTCCGCACACTCTGCCTTTTTGTACATGCCTTTTGACATAACTCTTCTAATAGGATGATTCTAACAAACGTTCGTTTCTAATTTTGCTTGCTATGAAGTTTGAGTGAATTATATTATGAAAACAAGAATTCAGAAAGCATCAGAACTATAAGGTTAAAAAAATACCTTCAAAGGAATTCTACCTTTATTTTGTTCGTAGTACATATGAAATATTTTAATACCGTACTGTTTTTATGTTCTGTACAGATATTCATTTTGTTGCTTATCTGTAACACCAAAACACCACACAATCAAACTGTTTGGTATTAAACATAAATTTCAGTTGCTTTTCTAAATTTAATTAAAAATAAAATCTACCAGTATTTTACCAAATATCAATTTGAGGACAGTTTCGCATTTACCTGAACATTTTGCAGCCCTTAAATTTTTTTAAAAAGAAACTCTGCCATTGAGTTACTTTAAAATCATTCAAGAAAAAAAAAAAATTGTTGAGCCTTTCAATTTGAACCTGACATCACCTGAAATTGCGTGTGATTTCAACATGAATTAGCATTTCTTATCATTTGATCCCATTTCGGAGTACCTGTCGGGAAGATTAGAAATGGAGGAAAAACAGTAGCGAAGTGCCCTACATCACAGGGAGTGAGGAGTGAACGGTACCGCGGTGGTATCGCGCTCTCAGCAGCCAGCTCATCAGTGTCACCGAGCAGATTGCTGCTGTCGTTACACACATCTGACAATGTCGTGGCAGGTGACGCCTTAAGAGAGAGGCACCGCGGGGGGCGCCCAGCCTGAGTGAGCACATTGTCAGACGCTTGTGTTGGTACATTACCCGCGAAAGACAGGGGCCTTTTAAACTAAAGTATAAATGTGTGTTTAAATATCTATCATACCTGTGACAGTGTTTGTGGTATATCGTGAAAAAATTCTCTCCGATAATAATTAATCACCCTGTAATTACAACAACATCCAAGCTCTGTTATTATTTTTTACATTGTAATAGTGCTTCATTTACATTTTTTTTTTTAACATTTTTAATTTTCATGTTCCTTACATTACAATATTGTGCTTTAAAACTGATCGTATGGTTGGGATTGTTACTGCCACTCTCTGTGACATAAGAGCACATATTTGTATTGATGTTTCAAAAGTTATGGATCGGAATCATTGTTGTGTATCGTCATTGTGATAAATACCAGAAAACATTGGGATAAAATCTTGTCTCACATCCATAATTACCACATTTTCTTGAGTATTGAACTTTTATGGCTGAGTAGCAGATAGATGATGGGACTCCTGTTTTAGTCCGGTGCATCTCAGGGTATGTATGTAAGATTTATTTATTAGATTTAAGGTTTTTATTTTGTGAAATCAAAGCTCCCTACAATATGCGTGGTAAACCTTTTAACAGAAATATTACTCTTCTTTGTGTATTCAATTCCATTAAAGCATATTTAGTACTAAAGATCCATAAATTGTTATTCTCACCAATTACGCCCCTTTACCTTTTCCACTTTGAAGAATATAGTATTCCTCTTAACCTCTTTTAACACCTTCTACCCTTCCACTGTAACTATAATGAGGAGGCATGCTGTGCTTGACCTGCCATCAGCTGTGTTGTGAAAACCTTCCCAACCCCCTCGTCTCACCAACTCAAACACATTAACAAACACACACACGCCGTGTGCCCTCTCCCCAGAGCGCGAGTGCCGAAGTCACAAAGCAGATGGCCACTAACAAAGCCCTGCGAGGCCAGCTGCAGGAGAAGGAGGACAAGCTCTGCCAGCTGCAAGACAAGTTAGTTTCACACCTTCGTGTTAATTAGTGCTACTTGTTCTTTTTGTAATCCCTTTTCATTGGTGATTTGGGATACATTTTCTGCATCTCTTTTTCTTTGTCTCTCCGTGTCTGTGTTTGGGTATTCTCGCCGCAGCTCTCATCTGTTGTGTTTGATTCCACCGTGTGGCAGCCCCCTATCTGCTGCACTCTTAGGCTCGCATCTCAGCACTGCGAATCACTCACAGGGCCCTCATAAGCGAACGATTTAAAGCAACAAAAAATAGTCCACATGAGTGCGTGTTTATGTGGGTGTTGGTTTTTTTTTTATATGATGTAGTTTGCTGATGTGTATATCTGTAGCTAATGAGGAGTAGTGATCAAAGCCTTGCATTGATTGTTTCTGTGCTGCAGCAGGGACCATTTTGGCCCATGACACTAAAACCCACACAGCAGCACTCTGGCCTGTGGGCCACAAGCCCCAGTGAGTTCTATGATTCACTCATTGCAGCTTTTGCTGGATAACACAGTCCCATTGCATAGCTATACACAATTCACTAAGGGAAACTGTTGAGATTTGAACTACATCTCGTATTTGAACCTAAAGAAAGGTACAAAGAACAACTTGGCTTTCCTCTCGCTGTTTTTGTCTGGTATGCTCCGTCCTCTGCCTGACATTCTCAATAATGCATCCAGGGCTTGTGTACAACCACAGCGGATATGTTTTTGTGTGTGACCAAAGCATCAAGGATCACAGGCCGACAGAGTGAGCATCCCTCGGCTCTGTTTGCGCGACATCCTCTGCCTCGCCTCCATCTCTTGTCACACACTCGCTCATGCACACACACGTAACTCCGCGTCTCTTCTGGCCCACCACTCCGTTTGCCTCCATGGAGGGACCCCTTCTCAGAATGAAAGACATGTCTAGACGTCTCTGAAATATACATCTCAGCACACACACAGGGAGCAAGGCTGCTTCGCCTTAAAGAAGAGAAGAGGGGGGAAAAAAGAAATGAATTTCAAAGTACACCCGCATGTCCTCAGTCAATATCCGGCACTATGGCCCTGCCTTATTTATGAAGCTGCTTCTTTCATCTTTAGCCCTGTTGTCTATCAGCCACATGAAACATCCAGCCGCACTTCATCCTTAACAACATACACAGAAAAGTGTGCTCTCGCTCCCTTTTACTCGCACATTCTCCAGACCACTGACTGTTGTTATTACAATACACGCATGTTTGATGAACAATATAGCCAACAAGCGCAGAACAAAGGGAACAAACGTGCGAGTGATCGGGATATAGTTTGAGGCTCTCGTCTTTTCTTTTCACTAACACTCATAAATAGAGATCACACGCTCCAGCCGAAGTTCTATACATCCCCTCATTCTTTTTTATCCTCTATTCTTTTTGGGGGTGTGGGAGAAAAGAACATCTAAAATAAATGTTGTCGATCTAATTGCCATTAGCATTGGGGCAGAGGGAGCTGCTGGGGCTCTTATTGCTGCTCTTCGTCTTTAAGTCAACACCAGACAGTCATCTGAAAGGTTCAATATGGGTTTTCTCATTAATGGCCAAATCCATGGGGTAACCAGCCAGCACTACTTCTCTCCCACCCCATAGTCCCCAGGCTAGACTCCTCTCTCATTTAATTTAATGTCACTCCAATAGGACAAGCTCACACTTATTTAACCAGCCCACCCTGCGGCATTCATCCACCTAGAGAGACGGGGACATTTGCTCACATGAAAGCCTTTGCTGTAGCATTGCGTCATCTGTTTATTTAAAGCACACGCACACACACACACAACACGATGTGTGTGTGAGCTAAGAGAGCCACTACTTTGAAATAAAAAAAAAAAAGCAAATCCACTTAATTAACTGCATCCTTATGATCTTTATTCTATTTGTTCCAGTTCCCTGAGGTATAGACAACCATGAAAATTCCTTATATCTGCCTTTTATGAAAACAGAATAAAACATGCTTACATACTCAGACCACTTAAAAGAAGGCCTCAGTGCAGAATTTGGGAATATTAAGCATGTAAATAGAGGAGATTATTGAAATGGGAAGTGACACGTGCTGCGTGTTTTCGACACTTGAGACATAAACAGTTTCCAAGAATGAGACATTGTTTCTCTCTTAAGGGAGCCCCGCTCAAACAAACAGCATTTTTTTTGTGCGTATTCCTTCTATAAATAGTCCTTTCTTTGGAAGGTCTCCCTGCTGGTAGTTTTTACATCCCTGCTAATGCTGAGCGGAACGTAATAAACATTTAAATGCTTGGTTACAGTCTCTCAAGTAGTGTCACTGCTGATTCAAAAGGCCATTTGTCAAAAGGACTCCCCAGTCACACTTAAAGCGGCACTCCCTGCCAGAGCATTTGTTCTAATATATGCCAGTTAGAATTATATATGCATCCCTATTTTACACCCCTCCACTTACCCAAGCAGCATGCCAGTGTATTTAGTTGTCATAATGAGCTGTCATGCCTGATGTACCGCACTGGGACACGGTGCCTGCCAGCTTAGCTTGTCTGTGTGTGTGTTTGTGTCAGTTTCTGTGTTACGTCTGTGTTAAGTCTGCCACGTAGACAGATGCTGTAATTGAGGCGGTATCAGTGCAAAAATAGAAATATCTATTTGCCTCGCGACGTGTTTCATGTGTGCATTTCCTCTCGTGCGCTTTTAGGGTGAGCCACACAGAACGGGATATTACCATGAAAAGGCAGTTCGTGGAGGACTTGAAGACGAGGCTGAAGTTCCTGCAGGAGATAGAGAAAAGTTACCGGGATCAAGTTGAGGAGCTAGAGAAGAAGGTACTCACAGTTACAGCTCATCACACAGCATAGTCCTTCTGGTTTGAGGCCTTCTGCTAATAATAAGTGTTATGCTAAATTTCTCATAGCTTGGTGTTTATTTCTTCTGAAACACTATAAGGGAAAGGAAAGGACATTTCTTTCAGCTGCTGTTATGTTTACCAACTAAGTATTTACTAAGCAGATATGAATGAAACTCTAAATAAATGCCAGAGGTCGACTGATTAGTTTCTCACATTGTCAGTTTTTAGAAACCAAGATTTGTAAAAGTGGCTGATTTTTTGTTTGTTTGTTTCTGGCTCATAAATTTATTTGTTTAATATTTTTACAACCTACAATGTACTACATTCTGAAAAAAAGTTATTTATCTCTAGGGCACATCCAGGCCACATGTAATTGAAGACTTGCTATGAATGCAATTCCAAGAGTAATTCCTCTCTCTCAAAAAAACCCCAAAGAACTGGTTCCTATATACACAATTAACTATAAGTTTCTTCATGAAAGGGTTTACCAATTTCCCTGCTAAATATGACATTGTTCTTTTTAAAGTTAGTGCAATACTCTGATCAACTTCTTTTGGGATCTGCTGATGGGTTTTTTTACTGCCCTGCCATGAAAGGGAATCCTGTCACAGGAAGCACGCTGACTAAAGGGTTAAGGAAAGACTGTTAAAGTAGGAGCAGAACCCTGGAGTTGAGCTCAGATCAGGACCGGCTTCCCTGACGACAAGTTTGAAGTCCCGCCCTCTCCATGTAAACAAACAGAACAATGCCCTTATTAAAAAATAAATATACACATCAAATTATTTGTTTTTCATGTGTTGACTTGTGTGGTGTAATGTAGTTCTTACCTTGCTGCTATATGTTTAAATATTAATTTTTTCAGTACATTTAGCTGTAATTAGCTCATGTAACATCATGATTGTGCGCGGGGGAGGATGATGGGCTTAAAGCCCCACATTGCTAAGGCTTAGACACTGGTCCCTAAAATACAACATGGCAGCACCCGTAAATCAGTTCCTGCTAACTTCAGTTTCCAACAGCGAGAGAAGAGGGGGACATTTGGTCTAGTGTTTTAATATTTCAGTAAAGTATCCTGTGTAGCAACACTTTTCTCCCGACACATGTGCCTGGCTTTTAATTAATTTAGCATGCTCAGGTGTGGCCAGTGCCAGATATTTTAAAAAAACCTACCTTTAATTAATATGCTAAATATTTTAATTTCTGTTGTGGGAAAAAAAAGTACATCTCCCCTATCTCTTTGTTAGGCCACTTCCTCTAACTTTTTAAAATTCTTTTTGCACAGGTGAAAACTTCTTCAGAGGAGGCCACCAACAGGAAGGCCCTCATTGAATCTCTAAAAAGAAGATTAAACGTCGCAACAACAGAGAAAAGCCAACATGAGGCCTCCTGTGCAAAACTAAAAGAGGACCTCGCGAAAAAGGTTAGAAACAACCACACCACTGATTCTGATTAGAATGATGTTTTACATTGTTTTCAGTATCTTTTTTCTTTTTTTTTTTTCAACAAGTTGTTTTGGGCAGAAGTTCTTTGTACTTCAACAAAGAAGCTGCTTGTTGCTAACTGAAAAATAATGTACTTACAAACATTTCTATTTGCTGTCTCAGAGTAAAGTGCAAATATATTCAGTTTGTTGTCATCAAATTGGATCACAGCTGCTGCAGCTGGCCGTTTTCATTTATTTTTCTACATAGTTTAATTCTTGCTTTGGCTACAATCTTATCTGAATGGCCTAAAAACAGCAGCAGTCTTCAAAGTAGAACACTATAGTCCCATTTTTAAGCAATAATCATAAAAGCCTCAAAACATACAGTATGTATATTCTCTGCTTTTTTATAAAACAGAAATATATATATGTATGTGCTTTCAGCTGACCCACTCTGTCTGCTGTTTTTCTTCTCAGGAGCAGCGGATTCATGTCCTACAGGCTCGCGTGGGAGCCAGTGAGCAGGCTTTGGCTGCCCTGGAACGGACCGCCACTGAGCAAATGGAAGGGTTGACCCAGCAGAGCTCCCAAGCCTTGGACAGGCTTCAGAGACAAGTCGGCCAGGCCTACTCCCAGCTGGAGCAGCTTCATTCTTTTATCAAGGTACCGTAATGTCCAGAGTTAGCCTATTTTCATCATAAAACGTATTTTAAACCAGTAACATGAGGCGTGTCCTTTAGTTATTTGCTTGTTTGTTCTGTTAATGAGTTAGCTGCTAGGAATTTGTGTGACACCTGTAGATAAAAGTTTGAAAACATTTTACTTGTAAAAAAAAAAAAAAAAAAAAAAAAGAAAGAGTAAACCACTATCGACAGTATCTGTTCACTGATATGAGCTGTCTTCGTCAAGAGTTGGGCGAGTTGGCAGAGTAGTGTCAGTGTGTTGGTGTTTTCCCCACAAAGTTAGGGTGCCGAAAAACTGCGTGTCATATTATTTAGTTAAGGGGCCTGGTCTGTATCCACCAGGATACAGACAGATACGGGGCTGCAAAACAGTTTTTACTGGACCTTTTAGTGACCCTGTAACAAAAAAAAGTTTTTCTTCTGCAATATCTGCTGTAAAAAGTAATTTCTCTGTAATGTCCCTGAAAGCTGGATTGTCTAAGTAGCAAATTTCCACCATCTGAACAATTCAAACAAAAATTTCCAGCAGTGCAAGCCAATACTGTATTATGTATTTTTGCATTTCATCACTGTTACAAGAGTCAGTCACTTTGTCACTCTTTTCTGAACTGGATGTTGCACAGTTGTGTGCACAGAGACTGCTGAATGAATCCTGCCGTAAATCCTCCGTGACTTACAGTTCTGCCGGTCTAAATCCAAACCAGCAGCTTCAAACATTAAACACGAGTGATTGTGAAAGAAAAGAAAATCTGCCGTAGTTCTGGGGAGGAAAGAACATTTTTGTGTGACCCAGAATAACTTGAAACAGAACAACTCTCAACAGACTCAGCTGATCGGCGATAGGATATTTTTAGTAACCACAGTGCACACAATTATGTTTCGCAATATGAACATTTGGGTATTTCTGTGATGATGTTTTTAGAGACAGTGTTCATTCTATCATTGCCTTGATTTTGATTTGGGAGAGGGATGTTTACTACTTTATTTAGAATATTTAACCTTGTCCAGGCTTCAACCCAAAACCCCAAATGCTACATCATATATATAAACACATACTGTGATGTCGGACACCCTCTGAAATCTGAGGTGACTGCTCACCCTGTTTTTGATCATAAAGAGTAAAAGTTTGATTACTTTGGAGTTGCAGTTTCAAATAGCCCAGCTGTGATTTATATAAGTCACTACGAACTTTAAAGGGGTTGCTGTGGTTCAGATCAACTTCACACATCAATGATGCAAGCATTGCACACTATGATTGTTTGTGCAGAGAACCTAATTTCAAGTTAAACTTTAGCTTTACGTGACAGCTGACATTTTAATTCACAAACAACAGTACGCACTGGTCCTGTGATTACCAAATTAAGCCAAAATGTTTTTGATTGTAGACAATAAAGCTAACTGGTTAAGAAGATTGATTTGTCTAACTACAATGTTGGTGTGATTAGATATTAATATTTTATTCAGTATTTTCCTAATGTCCAACTGAAAGAAGAACCAAACCTAGAATTTACATCTTGCACATCTCCTCCTACGATACAAAAGCCTCTCAATGTGCCGAGTTAGGCTTGGGTATCTAATTATGTGCAGGGTGTCACCATTAGTTTTTTAGCCCACAGCCGTGGCCACCATCATAATCCATGTGTCCTGATGTGTGTCCACTTCCTTCCTGTGTCTAATGGAACAAGCCACCATTGTCAGAATGCTGTCTAGCTTTTGGAAACAGTCACTGTTGTCTTTGTTTAGGTCTAATTCATCACCCTGTGCTGCTTGTGTCAATCTATGTGTGAGTCTGCCAGAGACTGATAAACACTGTCCATCACTTCAGTTCAGCTCACACCTGTCTGTCAAAAAAGAAAAGGGCTTGGCAGATAGATAACAATGGCAGATTTTTTTTTTCCCCGCACACAAATAAATCAAGTGGTTGACAGGTTATGGACAAAGTGCGGTATTATAACTTTCTATTGCTTTTGCTCTCGGGCCAGATATTGAGAAAGTTAGGAAGCACCTCTTGCCTCTGTGTGGCTTAGTTTAGTCTGAGCAAATTTTCAGGTGGATAAGATTTGTTTGGATGTTCTGCTTCCATTCTGAACCTACAATTTTGTCCATGCAACTGATCACTTGGCCCTTCTTTTGTGTAATAATGCCACCTAATCACGCACATGTACAGACTTACGGTGAGGAAAAGCCACAAGAGGGGAAAAAAAATCTACATGTGCTGTTGCAACTTTAAATGAAAACTGCACTGCATGTAAAAACTGTGTATAGAAATACACTTCATGCCCGTATTACACTTCTCCTCCATTCCCATAACCCTAAGCTGTTGAGGCCATTGTGCTGTTGTTGAGGATTCACATCATTGTTTGTCTCCCCCTGGCTCTTGTGATCCCCTATAAGAACACCAAGCCCTTTGATTGGACTGCCTGACGTCCGGAGGAGATTTACTCTTGTCATGTATTGATCAGGACCGGAGGGCTGCGTGTGTGTGTGTGTGTGTGTGTGTGTGTGTATAGATATCTGTGTCTTTATGAGCTTATTTTTTTGTTCTTTGTGTCTGTATGTGTGTGTGTGTATTTGTGTGTTGAGAATTTTTTTTCTTATTGTGTGCCAGCAAACCTATCTGGCCCCTGCACACGCCCCAGGCTGTAAGCACTGCTCTTGAACTGCTAAACAGTGGCCCTGCGTATGTGACTGTTTCACACAACACACATACACACACACACACACACACACACACACACTAAAATTATTCTCTTACAGATAATACTTGGGCTTGTCATCCCTGCTGAAAAGCGCAGTATTGTGCATAGTTTTTGTGGTATGTTTTTGGTAACATACTCTGAAAGTTAATGATACACAACGTGTTTGACGTTTTTTCAAAATAAGAGTTTTTGTAGTAATCCTCTTTAGTTTTTTGCTTTGTTTTTGTATCAATGCCAAGGATAATGTAACTATACTGTTTTTTCTCCTGCTGCTCTGCATTTTCTTTTTGAATTAGCCTTTTTCTTCTCAAGTGTATGGAGAGTGTTTCAGCAGTCTCAAGTTATTATTAAAAAAAACTTTTAGTCACTCATTCAGTGTCCATTTTCATGTCCTAATTCATGTCTTGTTTACCTACTATAGTCTTTATTCGCTAATTTTCTTTTTTCTAAAGAATGAACAAACACACAAGTACACGCAAATTTAATTTTCTGAGCATTTTACTTTTTGTGTCCAAACGATCAATTTCAAGGTTTAGAATAAGTGATCAGTTCCACCCATAGTCTCTTTTTGGATGATTATTTATGGAGGGTTTTCAGCAATTTAATGTAACTCTTGGGTAACGATGACAAATTTCTCTTAGACTGTAAATCAGTGTTAGTCAAGTGGCAGCCTGTGGGCCATATTCAGCCTTCACGCCCATTCGTTCTGGCCCACAAAGTTTTAAATTTTTATTAAAACTTAATCTGACACAGTTTGCTTGGTCCCAGCACATCATCAGGCCTAACTCAGACACCTGCACACAAGTAGCTAGAAAACGGGGACCTCTGGCTGTTCAGCTCAGTGGGATGTGAGAAGAGCAAAAACTTGGAAGAGCCAGGTTTGAGTCCAGCATTTTCCTAATATTTAACATTTTCTATATTACATATTTACAGTTTATGTGTAGGGATTCACATGCTGTAAGTTACAACCAAAACAGAAACCAGGGAACATTGTCTCACACTTTTAAAAAAGGAAACAGTGTGGTAAATTCCATCTATTTATGGCATCAGAAAGTTGTACGTAAAACAGACTGTATCTATAAATAAAGTTCATCGTGTATATATATATATATATATATATATATATATATATAATACACTTAATATTAAGTGTCTAATAACATAAGAACCTTAGAAACTGTAAAACAGAGTGGTCATAATTACCAGAACAATGGCTAATTAAAGGCTGGTCACTCGATTTTCTGATTTTAAAACATTCCGGCCTCTGAGCAACTTTTGATGGCATCTGCTTTAGATAAAATAACATCTATTCCCCCTAAATATTAAGATGCGCTTTCTTTTGAGGTAAAGACTAATTTTCGATCATCAAAACAACCCAAGAGCTGGATGAGGTTTCTAGCTTTTATTTGTCCTCCTGAAATTATTACTAAACTGAAAGCTAAAAGTTACTTTTAAAAGTTGAATTTACCTGAAGTCATTTTATTGATCTGACTTATTATTAATAATAACTTGGAGGAAACTGGGCCCTCCGTGTCAACTCACACTTTTTTTTTCTTGTCAGTCATTTAAGTGCAACAGTTTATGCATTAGCGCATAGACAGATTGTCAAAAGGCCCCGCGTTCAGTCTAAAACTGAACAGTTTAAACACATATATAAAAACAAACTCATAAGTTTTTTGAATAAATTAACTTTGTATTGAATCTGGGTAATAGAAAAAATTGCTACAAGCCTACAAGTTACCCAGAAGGTGTTTGCTGCTCTTCAACACTGTTCTTATGTGATTACCCTCATGATTTTAGTTCCCTTGAGTGGTTTTCAAGTTTGTTTTTGGTGCATATGTAACGTGTTAGTAAATCACCTTGTTTATTCACACTGTCTATTGTTTTAGAACAAGTCGTACTAGTTTTGTTGTTGTTTTTGCGTACTGTAAGTTCTCCTGTCTCTAGCTTTCCCTCATCTGACAATCACCCAAGGTCAGCTTTTCAGCAGGCTTGCAAGGGAATGATGCAGAAGATTATTGCTTCGATCAATAAGCTCAAAATGAAGCAAAGGGGAGTTTACTTTATTGGCTTTCTCATGTACAGTGGCAGTTTTACCATTTAATTGTCTCTCTGTATTTAGAGCATACTCCTATTTAGTGCCTGACAACTGTGCCATCCCAGGCCTGCCTCTTCGTGCTTGCCGTCCACTCGGGCACCATTTGAGACAGCCCCTGTTAGCTTAATTATTAACAGTGTTATGCTGCCCTGTTGTACTGCAAGACATTTGGAAAGCAAATAAATAAATGAATGGCTGCTTTTTTAGTATCTCTCTGTATCTCTCTCCCTCTCTCTGATGTGTGATTTTCTGCCTTTGGAGAATTAAGCAAAACTCGGGGTGTGTTTAATATCAAAGCCGTGTTCCCTTAGCTCTCAATCGACAGGGCAACAAACCCTCGGGTCCACGTTTCTACAGGGGAGTGTGAGGCAAAACCGAAGAGAATCTGAGTGTGTCAAACTCAATATTCCTCCATAATGTACTAGGCCTCTCTGGCGCATGCTTGATCAATTTCATTTATTCATCTGGCAGGCAGCGCTATCCCTCTTGTTTTTCTATATCCATTTCATCATCCTCTTCTTTTTTTTTTATCCCCCCCCCCATCCCTCTTCTTTCAGACCCTTGCCAGTGAAATACTTTTAGATGTTCAAGAGGTCAAGCAGCAGTTGATGAGCAGGAGGAGGCTGAGGCAGGCCAGCTCTGTGGCAGCGAAGAGCGGCCTCTCAGCCAAGTCTATGATCAAAGCAAAGTCCATTGCTGCCTCCATCCTCAATATGTCAGAGAACGATCTCGCAGACATAATGGAAACGGATCAGGTAAGTCCGAGGGACAGCAGGTCAACATTTCATACTGTACAAATGCTAACTTGAAGATCTATATCTTGTTTAGATTATCTACAAAGCACTCATGCCTATGAGAGATTGTCTGTTCTGTGAAATTTTGGAGCATTTGAAAAGTTTTTGATAGATGGGATTGACATTATAACATCAATATCAACTCATAGCTTTGGGTATCTTCTGTCTAAATTAAAAACAAATCATTGGGAAGAAGCTACTTTGCCCTGACCTAAGGGAACAGATACTGTAGATTGGTATTAAAAAGAGAGAATAACAAGAAGCTCTCAGTCCTTAGTTCACTTCACCTATATCCAGCAGTATTTTTCCTTTCTGGCAGTCTCTGCTTTTGTCTGACCTTTTATTGATGGTTAGATAGGAGATTTGTGCAAATACGTAAGGCTGCACACCAACTTTTGTGAAAGGTATAATGGACACCAAGGCATTTCACTAATAGAAGTTAAACTGATGTTGAGGAAAAATGTGGCACCTTAAAGCCAGTGTTCTTGATCTAAACCCTTTTTATAAATATGGCACAAGTGTTCACTAAGTGCAACTTTTTCTTTTTCAGGAAAACAGTCACTGAACTGAAATTCTTTGATTATTGATTGCTGTCTGCTTGCAAAAGTGTTTGAAACTCTTTTCTAACTTGGTGGGCATTCTGTCTACCATAGATCATTCCCAACCATGTCATCAATTAGCAGCCATGTTACAATCAGCCTCACATCCCAGGGGACGTCCTCTCATCTATCACAGGATGAGATGAGAGAGGGTGCACTAGGCACTTACTCACACTTGAAACCAATTTTAAGCCTTTGCTGTACAGCTCCACCCAGCAGATGACCGAGAACAGTTTCTCTCTTGACAAAAAGTCTCGCTCATCAGTCTTGAAAACTCCGTGGGTAGAGTAACACTCATCCGCTTACTAATTAAATCATTTGTCATAATTTGGGCCTATTTGGTGCCTTAAAACAAGTGGTTTTAAATGTCATGTTTATAGAAAATTTTAAATTAAATGAGAGTGAGTGCAAAGGTGGGGTTTGAAAGTAATTTGGTGGCTAGGGGTAGAAATGGGGAATATTAATTATTCCTAGGCAGTCTGCACAAGTTTAAAAAATGGCAGATGATTGGTAGTGTTTGACACTCAGATATTCTTCTTACATTTTTTGTCGATTTAAATGGATCAACATAAAAATACATGCCAGATTTGAATACTTTGTAACTCAAAAGCATGTCCTTCAGTTTGTCAGATGAGGTTAGCTACACTACACAAAAATATTTGACCACACCTGTTAAATGTTGATGGGCAATCTTAATGCTTCGGCATACCAAGACATTATGGTCACTGCTGTGTTTCCAACTCTTTACTGTTCCAACTCGACTGTGCCCCAGTGCACAAAGCAAGGACTATAAAGACGTGGTTTGATGAGTTCAGTGTGGAAGAACTTGACCAACCCGCAAAGAGCTCTGACCTCAACCTCAACTGGAACGGAGATTGCAAGCCAAACCTTCTTGTGCAACATTAATGCTTTACAGAGAGAACGGGACCAAATTCCCACATAACCCATTTCAAAATCTCATGGAAAGACTTCCAAGAAGAGTGAGAGCTGTTATAGCTGCAAAAAAGGGACCAACTTCCCTGCTAGTGTGTCGTCAGGTGTGGTCAAATACTATTGTCCATTTAGTGTATTTGTCATGTTCAAAAAGTGTATTAACACTCTACAGTTAGCTGCTGTCTGATCTCAATAAAAATATTTATTCATGCTTGTGTTTTAGGAGACGTGTTTTTCTTTTTTTTTCATTTTCATTGTACTTGAGAAAGGGCACAGCCTCAACATTCGGGGCACAGCAGGAGGTTTTCAAAAAGTCCAGATTTGCATGGGTATGTTCATTGTCTGACTTGGTTGTTTGGTACCTACTTGTACTTTTTTGTTTTCAAGAACATTACTCTGCCTGCATTCTTACTTTTCATTAGATCAGCAGATGCTTTGTATCAACAAGATTTACCAATGTTTGTAACACTTTAGGGCACAGGCATTTAGTTTTGAAATCAATGATTTTTTTCTGGCTTGTTAGTATTTTAATTATTCCTGGTGGGGATTTTATTTTAGAAATAAATGACCTTTAGTTAATTAGCACCACAATGTTTTTCTAAGGCTGCATATTTTCTTCCTTCCAGACCATTAGTCCTAGTTTGTTGGTTTGCTCTTGAAATTACAAGTTTTTCCCAAAACCTTTCATTGAACAGAAATGTGTCTCTGACCCGGTCTGTTTATGCAACTCATTTTGTAGATTTTTGGCATTTTTTTAGCATAGAAAATGAGTGAAAGCACCAGAGTTTATCACTCTGTGTTGTCCTTATTTGTCCTATTCAATATTTGTTGTTTCTAAACATTCATTCAAACATAGTTCCATGTCTGCACACAGTTCAACAATCACACAGAGTTAATGGTATCTGTCAACATGACAAGCAAAGAAAGTGTCTGTGCTGCAAAATACATACCCCACCCATATTTATTCACTTGCAGCATGCTGCATTTATTGTAATTTGCCTTTATTCATTCCATATTGTGCAACAGAGCTCAGACCTGAGCAGCTCCAGACTCCCTGGATAACTTGTTGTGGAGTTAATGATCCAGATGTAATAAGGTTGTAATTGCCAGACCAGTTCGTTTTGCACCCTAATGTTAGATGAAGGGTCAGTTATTTCTTCTATATCTACCAAGGGTAGGCAAGCAGCCTCGCCTTTGCACACATCGTCTTTCACAGACCGTGGACGCTTATGTTCTAAGAGAGTTAAGTGCAGCAGTTGCAAAACAACTGCTTTGACTTGAGTTACTTTTTAACAATACGCTTCCTTCAACTTAGCTCTCTTCTAATTTGACACCTAATAAGCCATTTCAATACTGGCATTATCACTAAAGATAACACAGTACGGAGCAGTGGGTCCAGAAAGTTTCAGCGTCTAACCTACAAAATAATAATAACAGAAACCTGTGACCCTGACATTGATGGACTGGTTGACATATGAAAACATTGCTGAGAAAGATAAATAAACAAGGGGCTCAATAATAAACAATCTTGTTAACCATTATACTTTTTTTATTAATTTATCACAACTGCTTTTAATATGCTGTTAGTGTTATTTATTGCTCTTTTGCTTTAAGTGAATTTTTCAGAATAATCTCAAGTCCCCCTGCTTGTTCTTGTTTTTTAAAACCTACAGCTGAGAATATTTGGAGGTACCAAGTTCTTATTTTAACTTGAAATTTGCAAGGAGCATTCATGAGAAAATTCATTTGTCTACCTTCTGTTTTATTTTGCTATCTATTTGCAGTCAAAATGAAAAAGCTCGGAGCAATAAGTGCCCTGTAACAGAAGCAGGTAAAACGTTTCTGTAGGTTTGACGACAGTCAATAATGGCTTCTCCCATTTACAAGCAAGTCCTGCTTGTAGTGGTTTGTTGATCTGATTGGTTTAAGTTGGCTGATGATGGATGCTGTTGTGAAGAAGCTTCATCGAGTCACCAGCAAAAAGTGTTTCTGTCTGTGCTTGTTCTTTACCAATTTTTTCTTGTGCTTCTGAGTAACAGATTAATTGGCACATTGGTGTTTAGGAAGATTTTAAAAAGTATTCCTCATAGTAAACTTATGAACTGGAACTATGATTTATGATCTGTGTATCACATTTGATGTTAAAAAAATGTTTCCTGATTTAAAAGTTAGGCTGGAGGCCTGATTGCAAAGGAAGTCCAACTAAAAAGAAATTAAAGCCAACTCACCTAATTTTATATCTCAAAAACTTAATTCTTAGCTTAGGATTTTAATCAGTTTTCTACGCTCAAGTGGTTGTATGGTCTTTGTTTTGTTTGTTTAATTGAAGAATAATAGAGACTCAATCAGAATATGTGTTCAGATGTGAAAACATAGTAAAGGCCAATCGTGGTTTCTGCAGTCAGGTCCACAGCTCGCTCATTAAATTAATTTTCAAAAAACACAGATGGCGTTGACCAATTAGTTTTAAGGCTTCAAAATGATAAGTTACAAACCAGCTGGTCACTTCATGTTGGCTGCAACTATTTGTTTTGGATACAGTCAATGACATGGTTCTCTTAGTTATTCATCAAGGTTAAATCTGCACTGGGATAAAAAAAAACATTTGATGAGATAGAATTTGTTCAGTGCAAAAATGTAACTTATATTTGACCTCCCACTAAGAAAATTTAAGGAAAACTGTTTTGTTAAACTACCGACAATTAAAACCCATGATTATACTATTTACAAAATAAATAGTATAATCATATAAATTTGTACATTAAAGTTATCAATGGGTAGTCTTGTCATTACAATACCAAACCCAATTTAAATTGTAACAAAGAAACCTGGGGAATAAATCCTGTATTGAAACTTCCCACATTTGAGTCTAATAAATGTCTGTGGGATGTTTTGTAATAAACCTAATCCACCAACGTCCTACTTATTGACAGATATCTAAAGCAATAATATGCAGGTGAATACATCCCACTGCATGATACATATAAAAGATCTTGCGTCTTTGTCCTTAGAGATTAGATTTATATTGGCAGAACAATGCCGCTAACTGTAGATAATATAATAAACTAGGTAAGAACTCAGAGCACAGCCCTCAACTGAGGATTATCTGCATTTTTTAACACAGCGATCCATACTGCCATCAAAATTTCATGTTGTTTTTTTTTCTATCTCCTTTACTCACCTCTTTACCAATTTTGTAAAAATTCTTCTTTATGCATAATCTTGAAGACATATCCCACCCGGTTGTCCTGAAAATGTTCCATGCCAAAGGGCAAAAGTGATTTTGCCAAAAAGAAGACTGAGAACTTGAATCTGAACATTACTTGCATATTTTCAGATGAAGATATTAATAACTGATGGTCAGACTGCTTTTCTTTTTTTTAGGATGAAAGCTAACCCTTGCTGTTCTGTCATCCATCCGTGTTGCTACTTTACTTAAATAAGCTTCTGAAACTGGTGCTATAAGAACATTCGGTGTGAGTTCTGCATGAGTGTCTTTGCAGAAAGTATTGTACAGCCACCACAAACCTCATAGGCTTGTGTTCATGAAGGTCCGCAAATATTATAATTCAAATACACACTCCCACATTACTCCTCCGTTCCCTTACTGTGTCCCTGCGAGGCAAAGGCTTGTCACATTTTCCTGTGGCAACAGTGTGTGTTTAAAGAGGTAATACATAAGTGCTGAGGTGTACATGGCCATGCGGTTGATCTTCACCCTGTTCATTAGCAGTAACAAGGCTCGCTCTCCTAAAGGTCTTTATAAAAGACTGCTATGCAGATGTATCCTGGCATTACCCTGCCACTGGGTCTTTAGAGAGTTTCTTCAAGGTCCTGGCTGGTGTGATGCTGCATTACTGCCTTTAAGCTTCAGCCATTAAAAAGTAAGATACTGTGGCATTTTGCCTCCATAAACATCATAACTTGATACCTTGTTTCTCAACATGCCTTCTGTATACATCATGTTTTACTGCGTTTTTTCTTTTAAGATATTCTCTTTTAGAATCACAATGATTCACAGCCATTGAATGTGTTTTTCAGCGCTCCTGTCATTGAAAAGCAATAATGTTTTGTTTTTTTATTCCCCAGACGGCAGCAGCTTGCAGAGAGAGTCCCAGAGACCAGGAGTGGTTGGACCACCTAAACCTCATTCTCCAGCAGAAGGTCAGCCTCGCATGCATGCAGTAAAAATAACACCATTTACTCATTCTTTTCATACTTTGGCAGAATGTTACTGACACCAAAATAGGTTAATATTTTTTAAATCATTTTAGCCAATATTAACATCTGCACTTATCTTCTACCTGATTAAAGAGGACAAGTCTCTTTTAGGGTGGAGTTCAGTAGAGATGCACCAGCTGCAAGTTTTTTTGTTGATGCCTTTTGCTGCTTTTGCTCTGATCTTTTGATTCCAGATTTGGTCAATATCAGATTAATTCTTTCTCACTGAAGATTTAAACAGAAGGTTTTCCAAGGTATTAATGTTAGTATTTGTACAAATATAATCCATCTGAAAAGAAATTGCAGAATAACTTTTTTAGAAACTAGAATATGAGTCCTTGACTTCCCTGTTGTTTTTTTTTACACCTACTGTTTTGCAACAGGAAATTGCAGAACAAACAGTTTTTCATTGAGCTTTTACCATAAACGTCAGCAGTGTCCAGCATAATATTCAGTAGCAATAAATAACTTTACTGTTATATGTGTTAAATTGTTTAAACTGCTTATTTTATTTTATATGTATGACAAATTAGAGTAATTGAAACCATTAAACTATTTAATCTTTCTTCACCTTTGTATCAAACTTGCAAATGAGAAGTGTTTTAAAGTACGGGCTTAAATATGTGGCAGCTGTCAAAGAAAAAAAACTTTATTCTTTTTCTCATTAGTTGTTACAAATAGCTAATTTAAGTTTTTTTCACTCTGTAATAATTTCCACGCTGCAGTTATTGGTACACACTAGATGCTACGACACATTTATGTTTCAGGAAAAAAAAGGATTTTTGAGCGCCAGATCTGCCAGTCATGGGCCAAGCTGAAAATCTGTTGATTCCGATCAGTCACTGAGCAATCAGTGTACCCCTAGATTTATCATACATATTTACCTTTTTATTATCACAAAGACTCACTAACAGATGCAAACATTGAGTGCAATACCTACTACTACTTACCGACTTTGACTCACAGGAAACACGGGCCACATTATGCAGCATTTTTAAGCTAAAGTCTAGACTAGAAGGTTTATTGTTTGATTTTGAGTAGCTAAGCATGAGCAAATAGTTGAGTTGACATCTCTGTTCAACACTAGAGAACATGCTTTGTAATACTCTCCTAGAGGTTTGTTCTTCCTTTCTTTAAATTGTGCAAAAATGCAGATTGTAAGATTTAGTTGGTTTACTTTAAATATTAAAAATACTTATTGCATTAATTAGGTGAACTGAGAAACAGGAAGAGAAGAAGTACAATTTTCTATATCAGCAAAGTCACATTAGCAACACTGCTGAACTTATTTTATTTCCAAAAAGTAAATACTTATATATTGCAAAAGCATTTGTTCTTTTGAAGCTTTATCTTAAAGGTGTTTGCATTTCTGTAAATACATGCCTGCTGTGGTAAATATGCTGCTTTGTCAGTCTCGAGTGCAAAAAATAAATAAATAAATAAATAAAAAATTGGGGCACCAGGTTCACGCAAATACAGTAAATAGAAGATGAATTTTAGTTCGCACCCCAATGATCCTGCTTCAGGCTCAGAAACAATGAAAAACAGGGATTCAAAAGATAAAACAAAGAAAGGAGAGTACATCCTCACTGTTGGAGCCTTTGTGTGCTCACAGCCACTCATCTGTGAGTACTCCGCTGGAGCTTTGCTTGAGCACTGTCAACGTCTGCTCGCTGTGATACGTGTATGATTGAGAGTGTTGAGAGTGTGTGTGTCTATGTATGTGTGTGTGTGTGTGTGTCTTGTCTGCGTTCATGTCAGCAGCTGCTGCAGGCACTCATGCGTCGCCTCCGCACCACGACACACACCAGACACTGTTCTCTTGTTCCCCAGATCTTCTTCTGACCTTTACACCTCCCCCCCCCTCCCTCCCACACTAATACACACACACACACACACACACACACACACACACACACACAGCAGTCCACTGAATCCATGTTTTTCCCTTCTAGCTGGACAGCTCTCAGTCCCTGCTCTGTCTCTCTCTGCCGTCCTCCACTGTCCCGCGTACCTCTCTTTCCCTCCCTCTCTCTCTGGCTCAGACCCCGAGGCAGCTTGTTAGTGGGGAACTAAATATTGATTTGGCGGGCCTGTCGATGCCGGGAGAATGAGCTAGTGTCCACCAGAGACCTCGCACCGGCAGCCTGCTATCGACGTTTTCTGTGGGCAGAACANGGGGGGGGGGGGAGTGCAGAATGGAGCTGGTGTGCAGAGTGGAGGAGGAGAAAAGCCGAGTATGACAAGGCTGAGACTTGCCCCCAGGTCCCTGTGGGGACCGCTGGGACCACCACAGTCATCCCCCTTCACTGAATCAGACTTTTTCTATCCCCTTTCAAGTCCATCTAGTTCTGTTTTTTGTTTATTTATTTATCTACTTTTTTTTTCTTCTCTCTGTTTCGCAGTTTCCTCTCACTGTTCATTTTTTTAAAACATATTGTAATATCAAGTGGACACCGAGCTCTGTCTTTGTCTCATTTCTTACTTTTTGGTGGGTTGCGAGGCGGGCATCTTTCACATTAGGTCAGAGGAAATCTGTCTGAAGTACCTATGTCTCTTTATCACGTCAACCTCCAAATGTTATGTTTTTAGGGTTGCTAAGAAGATTTGTCTGCGCTGTGTTCAGACTGATACTTAAACAACTTTCACACTGTTCCCTTTTAGCTTCTCTGCTCTTTGTCACAGCTTATGAAAGGCTCACCAAGAAGACCGTCTGTGAAGTGGAGCGGCCCAGCCTGTCACACCGCCTGTGACACTAATAACACACTTTCCTAACAGCGATATGATCATACCCAGACCTGTACTCACACACTTCTCCTGATAAAAAGACAGACAGAAATAGAGTCAGTGAAAGGAAAGATGAGAGATCCATGTCTTTACCTGGCTGCCCTGTCACTGAAAGAGGATGAGGATATGTCCATATGTGTGTGAGTGTGTGTGGGTGTGCATGTCTCTTGGTGTGTGTACATATTTGTGCACACTTGTCGCAGCAGCCCCTTCTTGTCACTGTCAGTGCCTAATGGAGCTGCCAGTGGGACAGCACTTTATTATCTCAGTGGCCCTGTCAATAGCAAGCCCATCAGTCACTTTGTGTCTGTGTCTGTGTGTGTGTGGTTGTGGTTACCAATGTGAAAGAGCTCCAGAGAGGTGTCTGTGTGTGTGTGTCTGTTTTGTGTGCAAGTTATTGTTAACAGTCACTGTCAGGCTCTGCCACATGTCAACATAACAAGAAAGAGAAGCCTTCGTGATCCGAGCAAACTGACTGTTGCAGACGTAGAGATGAGTAACTGTGGATGAGGTGCTTTACAGCTTCTTTAATACCAAAGAAATGCCATAGATTTCCAGAGCCCTCTTCCTCTCACCACTGCCCCACATGTCCACTCAAAATGAAATGAAACATTGTGTTTATTGGTTCTACCCTCACTCTTCCACTGATAAGTTAATGAAATCAAACCCTATGCTTCTCAGGAGAGAGCCACCATAAACAGGTCTCCACAGCTAAGATCAAGGGACAGTGCTCCTTAATAATCATGAGCAGGCCAGGGGGTGCACTGTGTGGCTCCACCGCAACCTTCCATGAATAAGGCCAGCAGTGAAGATGGAGTGTCCATGTGGGCCATGGGATCCATGCACTGGCCCGGGGAAGCATTGATTTAATTGCCTTTGGTTTATTTGTGGAGTCCTAATTATTGACTGGAGGTAGAATTTAATGGGCCGGGTCTTTATGAAGACAGGGAAATGACTGGCTTCTGCTGCTGGCCAATAATGAACAGGACGATTGTGTGTATGCACACAAACACACACACACACGTTCCCTCCAGATGATTTTTCAGACTCATTTTGTACGCACATACCTATCTCAAGCCTCATGACAGCATAATAACATTTAAAAAGTCATTGACTCTGTTGATTCCTTTATGAGAGGACAGTGGTTTGTTTTACTGGTGTGGGGTGGCGCTGAGGGCCTGCTAATATTTACCTCCCAATCACACCCCAGGGAGACGTACAAGCATCACTTCTTATCAGCCTCCCAGCTATAACAAGCAGGTGGACCTTACATTAAGAGACTGGTAGACAAGACGGACCGATTGGGATGGACTTGTTATAAAACATCAAAGGCATTTATGGATAGTCTAGAGGCCTGAAATAATTCCTTTAATTTCAAACCCTTATCAAACTTTAAGGAGGGTTAGCTGTTGCTCATTTCTTTAATGAGTGTTAAATAGCAGACTATATTTATGTCACTTCTCAACAAAGCTTCTCACTGTATCGGTACTTCCATGGGATTAAACATTAATGCTTTTCAACACATCAGTAGCTGTGTTTCCTCACAGTTCTAATGTGCCGGGAAACTTTTCCATTGTCGTTGTTGCTATGAGCATTTGGTGTAACCTATTGTGCTGTGTGGCTCATTATGTCGCTGTAATGACAAGGAACAGCTCTGAGTACCAAACTTCTCTCTGAAGGAAAGTGACTAATTAAGCCTCGTTTAATGACTGAGCTAATTAAATCAGCCACTCTTTTTATCTCTGTAAGTGTGTGTGTATGAGTGTGAAGGGGACTCGAGGCAAGCCTTTGTATTGTAAATATGTCACTGGATCAGAGGTGGGGACTGGGAAAGGGGGTTTCCCAGGAGAGGAGTGGGTAAAGTTTGCACAAATATCAGAGTGCAATGTGAGGTTTTTGGTTTATTAAGCTCAAAGCAATAATTCAGATCTTTTGAAGTGGGGTTCTGTGGAATTATGAGCAGTTAATATCTCAGGGTCGTATCTCACTGGGATGTGACTATTAAAGACTAGTTGGTGACTTAACTTGACTCGCTATTGTGAGAAAAAACACAAATTTTCAGTGAAAGTCTCCCTTAATTCTAAGTATTTGCGACCAAGTAACCAGTGAGCTGAGAGGCCACGTTTTGTGCAACCAATTCACCGCTTATTTTTGTGTGCACGACTTGCAAATTTGTACTCTCTGTTATTTTTTTATTCTTCATCTCAGCAGATGAGATGTTACTTTCATCTGCTGTAGATAGCTTTTTGAAAAAAAAACTCAGTTTGGATAAATAGAGTTTAATTTTGACCACATTAATGAGTGACGCCAAAACCAAAGTGGATTGTTGCTATTTTAAAATAACTCCAGTCTCAAAAAATTCATTCTGGTTTATGCTGCTGCTGTTTTATAAACTATACATTATCATCACTTTTGCATAATAGTTATTTTGCTAGAGACATTGTGATATAGCTTCCAGAAGTGCCCTGGCTGCACCAGAAGTTCTACAACTAGCTGGCTTTGCCACCATTTGTGCTTGCAAATAACAAAATATTTTTTATGTAGTTTAATTGTGCAATATGAAATTGATAACTATGTAAAGTTTTATAAAATAAGTTTTGCATGAACCACTATGAAATCTTTGAGATTTAGGTTGCTGCCCCCACGACCCGACCCCAGATAAGCGAAAGAAAATGGATGGATGGTTGTTATATAACGGCAGCAAATCATTTTGGTTTTGGCTTCATTCAGACTAGTTGTTAGCTTGTCAATCCAATCAAATAAAACTCTGTTTTACTAAACTGAGGCTGTTTAAAGAGGTATATACAGCAGTTCATGACCTTTCCACGGAGAGCACTTCAGGACACTTGAAAGATTTCTCTAAATCTTAGAAAATGGAAGCTGCAGAAACAGTTTGTTGGCCTTTGGGTGTTTCCTCATTGAACACACCTTCACAGGAACTTGACTGAGCAGGCTTTTGTGACAGTTTTCTGCCAGCATTGCCACTTGTACAGTGCTGTCACGTACATTACCTTGAACAGCAAAACATACTGTGAAGTTCCTGATTGCTGAATTCCACCCAAAGGTTGCATCTCTTTTTTTTTATGGATATCACCTTTCTATTTTTTCCCTCCATCATGGCTGAACCACCTAATTTTCTCACCTAATGAGTAGAAACCTGAAACAAAGACCCGGTGCTTTTCTCTGTTTAATCTTGGGTATATTTAGGTCAGATCCCTAACAAATGCATGTTGCACATTGAAATGATGTTTCCAAACAACATATCAAGAAAATGAGCAATTTTTAATTACAGTATTTGTGGCCCCAGGTGTCCAATTCCCTTTCATATCAGTCCCTGGTGGCCAAAGGGGAGAAGGAGAGAGGGATCTTTACTGCTGCAGGGGTAGGTAATTACGAAGAAGAGCAGGAGAATAGGCTTGTCAGTGCTTCCGTGATATTTTTTTTTTTTTTTTCTTTTACCTGAGCACCTCTTTTTCTAATGTGACATATTCATTATTGGAGATAATCAAATGCAAGGCTTTTTAGTAGGTGCCTTTGTGCTTTTTTTAATCTACTTATCATGCTGTTATTGTTGTTATTCCCAAGTTTAATAAATTTGATTTTCAAACAAAAGTGAGAGGACTTAGGATCAAAGACCTGCTTTTTTCCCTCTGTGATGAAACTACCAAAACTACTTCTCCTTTACCTTGACTAGTGGCCTAGATTGGAGCTTGCACACTGGCAAGGGACAAAATCTACTGCAGATGTCTATTGGCTCTCTTTAAAAAAACAACCAAACTATAAGTTGCATAATCTGGTAACTTCTGTAATAGTAATAAAACTTTATAAAGTTGTCAGAGTTAAAGACACTCTTGTATGAATTAAAAAGGACCTGCTTTTATAGCAGAGCTCCACGCTTAAATGTAACTGCATGGGTACACTTTGCTGATGACATGCTGATGTACGCTTTTATGTCTCTTTTACACTTTGTGATATTTCCCCTTCCTCCTCATTTAGATATCCAGCTGCTTCACACAAGCTCAACAACGACTTACAAATTGGACCCTTGAAAATAATTGTGCCAACCTGTTCCAAGGGAAAAGGCAAAAAGAGAGCGGGAATGATTGATCCTTTATGTAAAAGGAAGAAGAAGAAAAAAGTTCTTGTGTGTAATGCCACTGTAACACAATGGTCACTGGAGTGCTACAACTTTGAGCTGCTCCTCGCCTTCAGGTGTGCCCCAGGCTATAGAATGGTGGTGTCATTTAATTGGCTCATAAAAACACCTTTCGCTTGCAGCCTCATTTTTGCACACACACACATTCGCATTGTGTGAATAAATGGCGTATATGTATGATATAAACTTACCTGTCAGTGGCTTTGCACATCAGTTCACTGAAATATGCTCATGAAATCACCTACCAAGAGAAAAGGTCTCCTCTGCAGGGCCTGTTGAATAGTAATAGATGTAAGTTAGCAGGCCTTAGTGCTACAGTAGCTATTTTAGTGTTGCCAAAGGGGACAGGGTCTCTTGCAAAACAGTGGTTGTGTTGCTTATCGGTAGTTCTAGTGATAGTTCTGCCAAAGGGGACAGGGGCCCAGCAAAATCAACTGTAGCATAACATTAGTGCCAGTTCTTAACACTGCCTTAAGCAGCCCAGGGGATCCCATAGAGCAGCTGCATCAGAGCTTACCTCCAACCACCCTGCAGGGTATCAGTCCCCAGCCAATGTGGCAGTTAGATGAAAGCAGATGATAGTCAGGCCTGTCCCAACGTGGGCATTCGGATGAGCACTTTCGCCAGAGTCTGTTGAAGTAGGTGGCGAATCAAGAAAGAGTAATTAAATACTAAGAAAGCAGAATACCAGAAACGTCTAACACTTTGTTGCATAAAGAACATCAACTCCAGCAGGACTGAGGAGTGCTCTCATGCACCAAACAAACTTCAGGAATCAGCAGCATCAGTAGATACCCTCAGCTGTGTCTCCTTACAGTGCCAGTGTCTGGGGAGAAAACAGCGCTTGAACACAATGAAAATATATCCAACTTCCAATTCTGTTACACAACGTAGACATTCACAAGAGGGCATAACTTTGGTGTGTATATATTATTTAGTAAAGAAAGTGAACAAAAAAGTATCAAATTACATCTCAGGTATCTTTTTTTGGGGGGGAGTATTCAACAAAGTTATAACTGGTTTAGACTCAAAAGCTTTAGTTTAAACAAACACTTCAAATCAGTCATTTTGTATGATTATGCTTTTATGCAGAATTTAAGCTTTATTTATTTAGAATATTCACACATTTAATGTCTTATTACTATAATACAGAGATCAGAAGCTGAACAGCCACACAGTCATCTATCTTGTCCTCTTCTTGTCTTTCCACAGCTCTGTCCAATCCATACAGCACTTCCTCAGCTTCCTCAACTTATAAATTGTACAATTTTGTTTAGTTGCACACAAGGAAATTGAGGCCCTGTCTACATTACTTCAGATGTTTATTTCAAAATGATTTTTTTTTCTGTCCATACAATTCTAACAAAAACATTGAAACACCCATGTTACACCACAAGCTGCAAGAATATCCACTGAAACAACAAATCAAAATAAAGACAAAAAACATGCTTAACTCGGCTAAAGATTCTTCCCAAATTATTTTTTTAAATGTTTCCACGCATCATTTCAGGGCACAGTCGAGGTTTGACTGCCAAAGTATCAAGAAAAAGAAAGACAAGTAAAGAACCAGTAAAATATATGTTGCTTTTTATTGCACAAAGTGATAATACACATGTGCAAAATAGGCTTCTATGTCATATTTTCTGAAAAATCTAGCATTTCGTGTCCACGTGAATACACTAGAAGCTGTTTGTTTTGTTTTTTATCCCCGTTTGGAAATCTTTTTTTTAAAAATAGACACTTTTCTCACCAAAACTTCTGTTTCTGTGTGGCAGGGAGGCTCAAAGCCAGCAGAAAATATTAGTTTTTCAAGAATATTCAGGGTGGTGTGGATGGGACCTGAGAGGGGCACTTTTAAAGCTCGGAATTACAGATTTGAATCTTATAACACTGTTCTTTCACACAGTATGGCTCAGTGCGATACTTACAGTTTTCCGTTTCAGCCTGTATCAGGTAACTAATAATAAGTAATACATTTCTTTGGAACTACTTTATAGAAAATTGTAGGAAAGCCAAACTGATGCTATATGGCAGGTGTGTCCAACCCTGGTTCTCGAGGGCCACTATTCTGCATGTTTTACTTGTTTCTCTGCTCCAACACACCTGGTTTGAATCAATGGGTGATGAACATGAAGCCGAACATGAAGAGGTGATTTAACCATTAAATCAGTTGTGCTGGAGCAGGGAAACGGGTAAAACATGCAGGATAGTGGCCCTCGAGGACCAGGGTTGGACACCCTTGCTATATGGGGACCCGAAAACGCTGCAGACTGCTGATTGGTCAGAGACACGTGGACATTAAACTTAGCGTCTCTGCATCACACACTGACATTTTACTCTGTTTAATGAAGCTTGGCACAGATTTTACAACTTCAGTTATGGATCTCTCATTTTTGTGCAAAGATTACAATTTTTGTGTGAATTTAATGATTTGAGCATTATTATTAATATTAAGTGCAAGTACAGACTGCTCTGTTCCATACTCCTTTTCAAATGCAAGTCACTTTGAACTGCAGTGTCTGAGAAATCTATGAAATGTTATGTATTCGTGTACACACAGTGACTTTTTGTTGCAGTAATGTCACGCATGCTGTGACGATAAAAACCTGAAGGAATGCTGTTTAAAATGAAGGGCTTTCTGTTTTTTTTAATTCTCCTCATCTCCAGTTAAAAGACTTCAAATGACCAAAATACTTTAAAAATGAATGAAAGTACATCAGATTTCTTTCTTGGTTCTAATATCTGTTTTTGGCTCAGACTCACATGTTGGGTTTATCTAGTTCATGTTTACCTGTTAGTGTTGTTTACCCATATTCCCTTTTTGGGACTTTTAATGATCCAGTCTCCCACTTTGCTGTCCCACAGAGCCCTGTGTTGTGGCTGTGTCTCTATTTTAGTGGGTTTGTTTGCATACTCAGTGGCTCTAAGTGCAATTAGCTGATTGGGAAATGTGTGTATGTGTGCAGGAGACAGAGAGTGAATCCTCCCTGGAGGATGGAGGCAGAGGGAGATGTCTCAGCAGTTACTTCAGTGTAGTGGCTCTCTGAGGACTCGCGCTGTGTTTTTGATGCATCCAGTGCTGCTGCAGCTCCCTGCTTCACACATCCACGTTAACACACACTTTCACACATGCTTCCCGGCACACAGGGCCTTGTGTTTCCTGATCCTGTTACCTTTAATGAAGAAGAGGTGTCAGGGGGCAGGAGGACTGGATATGTGTGTGGGAGTAACCTAAGTGTTAAAGTCTAAAGTTCTCACTCTCCAGGCGTATCGGAAATTGATAAATTATGGTTTCAGGTCACATGGTAGTACTGTTTTGTTTCGTTAAAACACTTCGCTAACAGATCTAATTCTAATATGTAAGCCTAGATCCTCAGATGCTGGAGTAGATGTACAGATGTTTAAAAAACTCTTTTTAATGGCCGCTCATAATTTGGACCAAATGTTTACGGGTGTTGAGTGTACATGTAACATCTCTTTCTGTCAAGTGAATTAATAACCATAAACCTTTTGTATCCATTTTAAGGACCAAAAAAAAAACAAAAAAACAACATCATCTGGAGGTCTAAAGAAAGACGTGCACCTACGTTATTTACACCTTTCCTGAGTTTCCATAGCAACCAAGCTCTCAAACAGGAACTTTCTTCATTTTGACCTCCTGTAATGATGCATGATTTAGTGGACATCAGTGGTCGTCCTCTTTTCTTCCCGGTATTGACTCCATTCAGTGATTCACACAACAAACAATCCCGTAAATGTTCCCAGTGATGCCAATTATGCCTGGAGGCACTTCGGTTAAAAAGATAGACTTGGGCTTCCAGAGAAAATGTGTCCTCAGTTCTATAAAAACAAGTCAATGGCTGCCATTTTTCTGTGGTTAAAGGACTGATTTGGTTCAAAGGATTGATTTTTTTTTTCTCCACTTCTATCTTAAGGTAAAACTTGCTTGTTCGTATGTTAAATGTTTTTTTTTTAGTTGCTGCGGTCTTCCTCTTGTTTCCTCCCATTCTGACACAATTCTAGTTTTAGAAAACTAGGGCTCTAACTATGACAATATTGTTTTAAACTGGTGTTTTATTTCCTTTAAGAGGAAAAAATAAAAACGTTCAGAAAAAGGCCTTTTTTGAGCAGGAGCACTTATAGCTCATCCAGGCTCGTTTTTTCTTCAACATTATTCATCATTTTCTCTCAAAGATTTACCTTTTTAGCACCGCTGAACTTTAATGGTGACCGGATCAGGACAAAGTGCGTAAACATAGGAACAAAATAATAATAATTCACAGTTTCTGTGGTTTTTAGCACATGCACAAATTTAGCTGTGTTGTCACCTTTTCCACAGTCTCTATTTGTTGAGTCTATAGTAAAAACTAAATATTTAAAAAAATCTCTACTTGAAAAAAGGCCCTTTCAAAACTCTTTTTACCCACAAACATCATTTGCATGTTTATGAGTGGGCAAACACAGCAAATTGTGTTTATTTTGCTAAATATCTGTGTTTAGGCCTTTTACTCAGAGTAGTTCAGCAGTATACGTAGCCGCGAAGACAAGCCTCTCTTTAATTTGCTTTTGGCCTTTCACAAATTCAACAGTTGAGCCGACCACGTCCCATGAAAATTTGACCGTACATAAATAAGACTGGCTTATTGGAACCAAAGGAGGCGCGGAGTGTAAAAAATCCTCAATCCCCTCGACACTGATGTAGATCACTGTGCATAAAATAAATAAATCCTGCGACCAGCTGGTCACACAGACAGCCTGTCATCACTACATCAGAGCTTCAATGCCATCTTACCTATACACATTTTTGCTGTTACAGCTCTGAGACTTCCTCCCTTGGTGTTTAGAGGCGTAACAGCAGCAGGTTGATTTCAGCCCCACCATGTCGCCTTCATCCTTTCATAAATCACACCAAGACGGGAAGAAGGTGTTTAAGGCCCGGCCTGAAAAAGTTTTCAACGAGGAAACCTTAGTGTTGACGAGACCTGAGAGGGTCGTTTCTCTTCCAGGGTGGACGAAAGAAACAACTGTTTCCATTCACGAATAAAGCATGTGACACACGTAGGGAAAGAAGTAGCCTCAGTGTTTGGTTTAATACTCAAGAGATGTGTTATCAGTAATCACCAACAGAAGCCTGGAATTAGTGAGCTGTAAAATTTGGCTCTGAAACTGCTGCTCTGGATTGCGAATCGCCTTGGTGAAACACTTCACACGAACACGGTTGGAAACAGTAGATACAGTAGTCCCTCAGAAGTTTGACGAGTCCTCGGGCCCCATCTGGGCTTCTCTGGTTTCACACAGCAGCACACAGGCACTCTGAAAAGCTGCCAAGTTTTCAAAAAAAATGTTATTTATTTATTTTTAAATGGTGGTGCATTGGTATGTTTTCCTCATTTTCTCTAACCTCTTCTGCCCCCCCCCCCCCTCCACACACACCCTCTTTCTATCTTTCACCTCCCCTGCAGATCCCCTCTGCCGGCCAGCTAATGGAGGCTGTGCGTGTGAAGATGAAGGAGAGGAAAGTGCTGACAGAAGAGCTGGCCGCGCTCGCAGCACCAGTCAGCGAAAAAACCTGACTCCCTGGGCTGAGGCTGGGAAAACTGTCATCCTCTTCTTTTTCTCCCTCCCTCCCCTCTTTTTCCCTTCCCTGTTCCTGCTCAGTGGGAGCCAAGCTGAGCTGGGGCAGCAGAACCAATATTTGTGAGAAAAGCGCTGTCGACTCACTCTGGGCGACCGGCTCGACGCAGCACCCCGACTTTTGTAAATGAGCCCTCGACATCTGTGTTAGCACTCAGAGCACTGCGTCTATCAGACGGGGCCCTTCAGTGCCAAGCTAATTTAAAGTGCAGCCACTCTCAGTGAAGACCCAGGGTAATAAGGCAAATGCTTACACTAATGTTTAAATCACACTTTTATTTTGGAAAACTTTCTTTGACCACTCCCCCTAATTTATTTGGCACCTCTGAGTGTGAGGATTTGACCTAACGCAGCCAAGCTGACACTTGGAGAGAGGAAAATGAAGCACAGAGAAGTAAATTTGCTTTAAAAACATAAGAATCAGCTTGTTTTGTATCATTTTTAAATGCACTGCAAGGATGTGTTTTTGAAGGACGTTACTTTGTTTACTTGGCAATTATGCTAAACATCAGTAGCTATTCTGCTTACAAAAACTCTGTCATGATTTGTGAATAAAATGTAATTTGCGACCACATATTCCTCGGTTTCTGTTGCTGTGTAAATGTTGTCTTGTGTCTTGCCCGCTGCAGCAGTTCAAAGGACCGTCGGTCGGTGTGTGATGGTGACCGAGGGCGCTCTGCAGGACAGCAGGGGTCTTACACCTCTCTGATGATTGACAGCTGCCTGTTGGCATGGTTCCTGTCTGTAACAAGTGACCCCTGCTGTTGACGTCATTAATAACAGTCTGCTTGAACGCACACATACGGAGCGGGGCTTTATTAGGCGAGAGCTGCTTCCAAATTCTTTCATCTGTTCCTTTTCTTCCTACCTCTCTTATTATTCATTTTGAATATTAAATCATGATCCTGGTCTTCTCTGTCCTTGAGTTAGCATCCTCCACAAGAGACCCCACACTCCTCCTTTCAGATCAGGGTTTTTTTTTTCTTTAACTTCTTTACCTTTCTTTGCTTTGTTTTCCTCTTTTACCACTTTCTTTTCGCAATGTTTAATTAAAAACGGTGTGATGAGTCTTCCATTCAGGAATTAAAAAGAAATAATTCCACTTTCTAATCCTCCCTCCACCCCTCCCCTCACAAATATATGCTAATGATGTCGTTTTCCTTTATCTTTTTATAATAAAGGATTAGGCCGGGACTGTCTCTCGCTGCAACTCAGGGACCAATTTAGCTGGGATTCAGGAGAGACAAACCCCAGTGGTTAATTACCATTCATTAACATAGTTTGCATCTTTTCTTCTTCTCCAATACCCAGGAGTCAGCTATTGTCAATATTTGTCCCATATAAATTTCTTCAGTCTCTCTTCTTCTTTTTTTCCCAGTCACTGTCCTCCAGCGTAATGCTGCTAATGACAAACATTAATAAGTCAGAGAAAGCCGGTGGCACAGGGTGGTTAAAGACGAGCAAAACATGAGCACCACGCAAATTATCCCCCACCACCACCTTTCGCCAACTCTAACAGTCTTTATTTCTCTCTCTCTCTTCCTTTTAGAGTATAATGCATAGTCAACATATTTGCCTCGGCTGACACACCCGTGCTATTTCTGTGACATATTCAAATGTGTGCCCCCACCCAGCTGCCTCTCCCCTGGGTTTAATTAACCTGGCCTTGCCTCTGACGCTCCCACAGTGAAGACGTTAAAACGATCTTGAAAACACCCTTCGTCGCCCCACCGCCCCCACCCGCCCCACCGAACACACACTGGTACATGATTCATCTTTTATTTTATTTTTTTTCCCTGTGTAGGAATGGCATCTTCTCTTTTTTTTGTCTTTCATTCTCATTGTCTTCCTCCCTTCTTTTCTTGTATAGATCTCATTAAAAGGGATTTCCTGTGGGAACTACTTTGATCAAATGCAGTTTTTTTTTTTTCCCCACTTTAATTCGTTCCAACGCAGACGTCCCAATGTCATTTTCTCCTCTTTTTCTGTCCTTTTTTCTCTCAACCCAACTTTTTTTTCTCTTTTAATCCAACTTTCCTGTCCTTTTTTCCTTCTTCCCACAGGTCCCCACAGGTTCCAGAAGGGGTGGAGGAGGTCAGGATCACCAGCTGACTTTAGGCTCGATTGATGATTTGTGCACACGCGCTTTTTGGCCTCTCCGCTTTACTTTTAGCCACCCTTTGTCCTGTATGAGCGTGTGCCACTTGGGTGGGAAAGCGCCGTACGAGAACCAGTCAGAGCACAAACTCCAGATTTCTTCAGCCTCCAACCAGTTCACAATTAGTCCTCGCAGATTTCGACAGCCAGATGTGGAGTTGAATAGAAAACAGCCACCGGGGATTTCCCTTTACTTCACTGACACAGTTTCGCACTCCAGCTATTGCTGCCAATACATCAGCCCGCTTTGATTTCGCAGGCGCAGACACTTGGCACTGACTTAAATAACAAGGTACTTGTGACATACTGCCAAATGTGTTTTTGACAAATCTATAATGCAACATGTTTACTGTTTTCATTGTCTATCCTCCGAGAGGTGTCTCAGTAACAAAAGGCAGAGCCTGTTTTTACTGTGGGGGGGGTGGGGGCAACGTTGTTTCACTCTAATGGTAATTATTAAAACCGACTCCTCCGTGTTTCCATATATCATGTTCTTTAATATTAGATCAGATGGCACCTTGAAGAGAAAGAAAGGAATCGGACTCTTCTGATGCACAGATGCCATGTATACAACTCCATTGATCTTCACTTGAACAAGTCCCTCATCTTCCTCTGCAGTGCTGCAGACATGAAACAGCAGTAGATTATAGGTGGATGCGGTCCGCCGTGGGAAGCGAGGGAGCAGATAAAAAGGCAAGTGACTCCAGGGAATAACTCGGTGTTTTGATGTTGTGTGATAAAGCAGAGACGGTATCTGTCTATATATACTGTATGTATCATATTCGGGTTTTGCACCTTCACTCTCACTTGTCTTACTCGTAGTAAACAAACTCTTCTTGCACTTTTATCGTTCTTTGACATTCATGCTGTTTCCATCCCCATGAAGTGTCCTAAGTCTTGCTCCTGGCAGCTTGAGCTCCTGGGGAGAAAAAGGGTAGAATAAGTAAAAGAATTCAATCTGATCTTTTATCCACAGATTCTTAAAGTCTTCATTCTTCAACATCACCTCAAGAGAGAGCAGAGAGAGAGAGACCCTCTTCAGTGTGACTCCCTGAACCCTGTGGAGCCCGTGTGATTTATCTCAGATGTGTCCTCTCAAATGATGTAGAAAATGGGGCTCATAAATAAGACAAATCAGAGTGTCACTACTGTTTTTACGCTGTAAAATATACCGGGTGGCGAAGCCGGGGCACTTATTTGTTCTGTGGCTCTGACTTAGTCGATCCGTTACAACATTTCACACCTGCTCCGACCGCATCAGTCTTCATCTGTCCCGTCTGCTGCAGGAAAGGCAGCCATTCTTTGTTTTCTGCTTTAGCACATAATCGTACCGTGGTCTGGGATATGTAGCCCCTCAAAGCACCTCTCCACCTTGACTAACTTTTCCAAGCGCTCATTAGCGGACTGGCTGAAGTTTGCAGGGTATGAAGCAGGCTGGCAGATTACCCCCCCACCACCACCACCACCACACACACACACACACACACACACACACACACGTAAAGTAGCACACCTCAGGTAATCACACTAATGAATTCAAGAACCCTCCCCAAATCCGCCGCTTTCCTTTCTCCGTTTTCCCACTTTACTTACTTTTCTGCCTTGCTTCCACAGTGGCGGATCGGTGTGGAAAGTGCCAAACAACAAAGTGTTTGTTTGCATAACATTAGCACTGCATGCTCGCACACAGTGGCGGGGGCTTGACTGCAGGACTGTCTGGAGGCCTCCGCGAACACAGGTGGAGCAGGGCGAGCATCACTGGGACCAATTAGAGCAGAGCACAGGTATATTAGCATGTTTGAGTGGAGTGGGACGGCGTGGGGATTGGTGGACCTTACGAAACGCGCAGAAACACACGATCAGAGGCTGGCATGTGTTAGCCGTTTGTCTCAGGTGGCATAACAAGCATATGCATGACAAATGACCTCTTGTCTGCTGTCTTTTTTTATTTTTATTTTTTTAAATCCTGCACACACTTTAGTAACAAGTATAAACTGATCCTTCTTAAGATAGAAGGACTTTGTGAATGAATATACCCACAACAAAGTTTTTTATTATAAAAAATAAAATGTACTTTTTTGGGTTTGCTGCCTCAGAATCAAATGGAAATGCAAAGGAAACTTTTAATAACAATCATTTAAGTTCTACAAACTTACAAATCCTGTTTCTGGATTACAAATTACAAAATTACAAATGGATAAAAGGAAACAACAACAACAAGCATGATCTAAACAAAAAAAATGCTGTAAACACAAACTGCTAAATGAACAACTTTTAGCTTGTTGATGGACGTCAACTTTAGCTAAAGTTGGAGGGAATCTGAAAATCAAACGACGTTTAAGACTGCTGTTTTTACCAAAACTACAATAATAAAATAAAGGATGCATATAGCCCACTGCCTTTCATGTCACAGTCTTAGGCTAAGATCATCTTAGCTTGAGAAATGATTGAAAATAGCATTATTTTCCATTCTATTATGATGGAGCATATTCAGAGTCTCTCTGTTCGATGCTGCCACTGTGAAGCAGGCAAAGTTTCGCTCTGACAGAGTTCACTGATGGTAAACAGGTCGCTGCAAGAACTCACCTGAGTGACTAATGTCTTAAAAGCATTCACAGAAGTACAGCTGCTCACCGGTGATCACACACTTTACAATCTGAAGGTTCAGCGTCTTGATCGACCAGGCTTCGGCATGTTGGCGATTGAACCGTCGACGTAAACGGCCGCCGTCTTGGAGCCATCTGTGGATCGGTGCTGGAGGCGTCTCAATCCCTGATTTTCAGTCAGAATTAGGACTTTTGATCGTACTGTGAGCTTCATGTCTGACTGTTTAACTTCCTAACATTTACAGTCCGTAGATGCCTCTTTATTACAGGTTACTGGATGAAAATAAAACAGGATTAAGCATGCATGTTTTCATTAGCACACCAATGATCAGGAGATGAATTGTTCAACAGAAACTTATGAAGATTAGCCACAAAACTCTAGTTTATATGGGCAGAAATTCTGCTTCTGCCAGAAAGATTTTTATGGGAGTAAAAAGGAAAACCATACGACATAAAACACCTCTTCATCTGTCGAACTTGTTCTGAGCTGGCACAAAGACATTTAATGATCATTTCTTATCCAACAGAAGCTCCAGGAGCGTTCTTTTTGCTCAGAAACAGAAAAAATCAGCAAAACTTCATTGGTTGATAAGCATGTAGCCAAAGCATCCAGAGAGCATTTTGGTACCAAGGAGGAGGAACAGTGGCTCAATCAAACATGATCTCAGGTCACCTGAGATGTGGACCTTTTTGTTGAAGAGCAGATTAAAATCAAAGCGACCCAGTAAGTAAGAACCGAGGGTAGCGGCAGTGAAGGCCCGGACCACTTAGGGTGTGAAACGATGGAGCAGCATGCCAACTGAAAATCTCTTTCCAGCAATCAGTTTTTAGTGGAGGGTTGTGTCATGTTCTGAGGCTGCCTTGCTACATCTAGAAGCAAATAAATGAGGCAGTGCTGACACCGAGGGTAGCTGTATGTACCGGAGAGCTCAGCAGAGGTCCGCTGATGCAACAGAACAATGATGCTCAGCACTGAAATAAATCTACCACAAAATGATCTCAAAATGAACTGTTTACACCAGGGGCTGTGTTAATAAAAATTTATGTCTCGAGTTCACATTATTTCAAACTGCGTGTTACAGAAATAAACCTTCTACTCGATTAAGGACAGGAACATTGACTTTAAAACATTAGCAAAGTTTCCAAAATGTTCAGATTCAAACTCTGTGAAAGTCCGACTGCAGCTGATTAAGGCGTTTTCAGCTAAAGCAGATTCAGCGTTACTTCCTGTTGTGGTCCGAAGTTTGCCCACACCCTTCATGGGCGTGAGTGTCGTATTAATTGGGGGGCTTTTGATGATTTATTTAAACCAGTTTTTTCCCAGAGTGGACTGATTATACAACATGAAACTAAAGTTTGTTTAAAAACAAGAATTGGGTGCACAAGTCTGAATTTATTGTGGATTTTTCTCTTTTCCACACAGGGTTAAGTTTTTACACACGAGGTCAAACATATGCATCACACCCCCACTAATTTCTGGTTAAACGACCCTCAGCATGTTGCACCTTAACCACTCTTTTTGTAGCCATCAACCAGCTTCTGAGCTTCTGGCATAATTCTGGATGGATATTTAACCACTTTTCTAGGCAAAATTGGTAGAATTTATTTAAATTGGTTAGCTTACTGGCAAGGGCCCAGCTTTTAAGCGTAATCTGCGGATTTTCTCTTGAGTTGAAGTCGGGGCTTTTGGGAAGGCCATTCGGGAGGTTTGCTGTTAGCCTGATTTATCCATGATGTGTGTTTGTGTCTGATGACTGAAGGTGAAGTTGAAGAATTTGGAGGTAGACTTACTTCATTATATCATCTCCTCTGTGCAGTGCTCCAGTAACAGAGCATGACGCTCCCACCACCATGCCTGACATTTGGTTCAGTGTTCTTAGCCTTACCTTGACTTTTCCAGACATCAGTCTTGTCATTGTGGCCAAACAACTCAATCTCTTTTTTTTCTCCGGGAGGCTTTTGGTTTGTCCACACGAGCAGCTGCAAATGTCAGTCGATCTTGAAGCTGCTGCTTTTGGAGCAGAGGCTTCTTTCTTGCTCTGCACCCTCTCAGTCCGTCGCGTCACTGTGGACAGTGACTGATGCTCCAGCAGTTTCCTGTTCATGGCAGGCTTCAGCCTTGGTAGTTCCTGGGTTATTCCTTGAACTTTTCTATTGTTCTAAGTATCGGTCAGTCCGATGAGTTCTGTCAAACAAATCCTTTTTATGCCAGCAAAGAGAAACTTCCAGCTGCTGTCAATCACGATCACTAATAAGAAGTAAAAAGGCCTTGGTCTTGTCAACTTAAGACTTTTTAGGACCTTCAGTTACACTTATTAAAAGATTTCGGTAAATCTGTTTATATATTTGACCCTGTGTCTTTAAATCAATCATGAAAAGCTCCAAGTTAATGACATTCATGCCCTCGAAAGTGTCAAAACACAGCTGTTATTTCACCACAGAAACTGAGTAACGATGAGTTAAATTGTGAGTAAATATTTAAATTGTTTGCGTTGCCGACCTGAGTGAGCTGCGTTCATTTTTACAGGTCACAGATGACGACCACTTAACCCTCGAGGGTCTTCTTGACACTTTCTTCAAGGTAGCAACCTCAGCTTTAATTAACAGTGTTGATAAGTCATTAGTAATAATAAGTTCAGTGGCATCAATCACAGTTTTGAGTTCAGAATAGTTACATTCTTTCTGTTCAGCAAAGTTGAGATTGATGGTCTCCTGAGTTAAAGACAAATGGATGCTCACAAAGCGATCGCTGAGCCGCGGGGTCGAGCCGTTTATCACAGCTGCCAGAGAAAACAAGTGCACTTGTGTAATTTTCTGTTAGTCAATAATAGACTCTCAGATAAAACCGTTTTTATTTTTTGTAGTTTTTTTTTCTGTTCCCGAGGTGTTGTTGGATAATCTTGTACATTATCTGTTTTCAGTAGTTTGATTGATCTCATTTGACAGAGCTCTATATTCATGTTTTACTTGTTTTCCTGTGGATTGTCTTTGCTGCATCATGTTTGACCACTAGGTGGCAGCAAAGCATCATGGGTTTATGATTCTGCATTTACCGGACCGTACTGCAACATGCACAGCAGTAATCAGATTTGTGATACAATCAGTTTGTAAGTTTTCATCCCAAAAATCAGAATTCTGATTCTGATGTTCTCAGAAATAAAGAGTAAAAACATCATGACTGCCTTTAAACGTGGGTGGTTCCCGTCAAAGATCTTAATTCGGTGTTTCTGACATTGAAATTTGCACCACTTCTTTTTGTCTGTTTTTGTTTGTTTGTTTATTTTGTGCCACAGTATGATTAAATAATTGCTCTGATTCTCAGTGTTTGTTCAGAGAATTTCCACAAGATGGCGCCACTAGTATTACAAACACATCCTGATTTTCCTGAGAGAATCCACAAATGATCTGCTGCTGTAAGCTGGATGTCACAGCTGAGAGAAGATAAGCAACAAAACACGAATAACATAATATTTTCATTGATGTTTATTCATTTATGCTCCTATTGATGATGTTTATAGATTAATCTGGTTGATAGTTGTGTCTAATGTTTCTGCAGCTATAGCCGTTTCTCTTCTTTTTGTGTATTTTTGCATTCTGAGCACTGAAAACCTCACTAGATGTCAAATAGAAACATGTGCTGCCCTGTTCTCTGGTCACATTGAAGACTTTCTCCTGTTCTGGTGATGCCTGTGCTTCTCTTCTTCTTGCACCAATATTTGCACTGCTTGGGGAGAAACACTCCTCCCTCCAGAGACTAATTACTCCTACAGACATGGCTTGTTTGCTTTTGCATGGCAACTTTTTTTTTTCTTTTCAGAAACAAATTAAGTCAGTTTGAAGACTCTTATTATATTTGGATGTGCTCATTATGAACCTGGAGATGCAGCGTTAGGCAGCCAGGTCACAGAACGGTTGTAAAGTTTATAACACATCCTTCAATTCTCCACACTTGTCCAGTTTTAGAGGCTTCACAGCTGCAGATAAGATATATTTGATGGAGTGGAGTGCTTGATGGTCATCGCTCTGAGTTTTGTTCCAAAGATCTCCACCGAGGTCGCCGGGGTCAACGCACGGCGAGCTCTGTGATTATAAATCAGGCATCCGGTGAAGACGAGCTGAGAACTCCATGTGTGCAGGTGAACCCTAATCTTGGTTCAGACTCACACTGGGCCTGCAGTCGTGTGTAGCTGTTTAACTAGTGCAGTAAATACAATAGATTACAAAATATGTTTCTTAAATTTAAATTTATGAATATCATTATTATTATCGTGATGATTCACTGCTGATGAAACTCCAGCTCGGTTTAATGTCCTCTGTATGCTGTTATTTTAATCGTTTCTTTACCTTTAGGTTCCTGGTGGTTTGTTGTTTACTGTCATGGAGTCTGAAGTCACACTTTATTACTTCTCTCTCACTGAACAGCAGGATTTTTACTGCGCAGACCTTTTTTCATTTGACTGATAGAAAAGGTTTTCTCTCTACAGGCCACAAGCTTTATCTGTCTTGGTTTGTTCAGGATTTTTTTTTTTTTTTAAACGGCAGCCACAGCCTCTCAAATGATCCTCCATCCATTTTCTGTAACTGTTTAAATTCGTTCGGGTACTTAACCAACAATCAACAACCAAGAGGCGTGACAACATGGACAGGTTTCCAGTTCATCACAGCAAATGATGTTTCAAAAGATATATTGACCTTTGTAAAAAAAAATTATGTTCCAAGCAGCATCTGTCTCCGGTTTTTGATGAAAATCTTTTTCTATCCCTTCCTTGACAGTGTCTCTGAGCTTTTTAACACCTCCCTCTCCTGGATGTCTTGTTTTGAGGAAGGAATTTGGGAAAATAGTGGCTCTGCAGGATAATGACTTTCTGCTTAAACGATAGCGAGAATCAAGACTGTTTGTCAGCCCACCCATATACAAGTACACAGAGGTTTGAAACCATGTTTCTCAGAAGCAAAACTGGTGATTTTAAAGCAAGACAAGGTGTAAAACAAAAGGTCACAAATATGGAGCAGAAGAGAAAAGCATGTGCAAAAATAAGACGATACAGCACAGAGAAAAAGTAGGCAGCGTACCAAACAAAACTAGGATAAAGGCAAAGTGACTGCTGTGGAAGACTTAGACCTATTTAAAAGCTGTTTAAAGACTACTTAGAGAGGTTGGGGGGAGGGGGTGCGGTTCAAACATGCCAGTGCAGGAACATTGAAGAGGTTTTTGTTTGCGAAACATAAGCCGCTACCTCAAAGTAGCACGAGGTTTAGAACCGGTCCAAACGACCTGCTGGAGGCAGATTTCAAACCAGGAAGTGATGCAGCTGCAGGGTGAGGATGGACGCGGGTAAGCCTGGCCTCCCGCAGCTTCTGTAGGAAGTGCTGGGCGTTCTTGGTTGGTATTGTGTGACCAGCTGAAGTTCTCTGCCCAGAAACTTCACTCTGCAGACATTCAGGGACAGGCTGCTGTCATGACCCTCCTCTCAGTATTTAACAGTTTATGTGCGATTCATTGAGACCTTGCTACTACTCACATTGGAGCACTAGTGCTTAGATAGAAACGTTATCTCAAAAGTGTTTTGTTTTTTAAAGCTCAATACTAATAACAGAAACTAAGCTATGCACACCTTAAAATAAGGTTTATATCAATTTAGGAGGGAGGGGTAGTTATTTAGCATCTGGTCAACATCTCTTATTACACAAATAGTATCTAAAAATAGTATCTGTTTATATTGAGTCATCTCTCATTTCGTTATATTTGGCTTCCAAGCCGCCAGACTCTCTTGTAACTTTCAATGTGGTCTTGATCAACAGTTCTTGGTGCTTTTTAAAGAGTTTTCAAAGATTTTCCTTGGATTTTGGCTGCGTATTTACTCACTTTCAGTTCAGTTTCTGACTATATTTGGAAGAATGTTTATTATTATTATTATTGTTATTTGTTAAGCCTGCTAATTCTGACCTATGAAGCATTCAGGCCTAAAGAGACACATAAACTCTAGGAATGGACCTGTGTTGTGTCAACACATAAACAACTTCCAAAAGGCTATTTTAAATGTGATCTTTGGACACTTTGCCAGCAGCTTGTCACAAAGTCACAGTTTGTTCCAGTTTCTTTTTGCTGAATCTATCAGAAATAAAACAGTTTCTCCACTTGTTAATTTCCTATTTTTTTAAGCGTAAACTGCACAATGTGCTGCCATGGTCAAGTTAAAGGACTGGACAGAAAGTGAGTAAAAATTATCAAAAGAAAAAAGTGTTAATAGACTTTCAGGAAGTCTGAAGCTACGTTGATAAAGACATAACATCTGGTTCCTTGGAAGCAAAGTAGGAAACATTAGTAGTGTACCTCTGATTTTATTATAATGTGGTCTTGAAGCTGATATTCTGTGGGGTTTTCCCACTATGGTGCAGCAGTGGATATAATGGTTATGGTGAAGTATTACAGGTTGTAATTAGAGTCTCAGCGTGTCTGAACTTGCCCTTTTTAATGTACTGCAGTTTAGTTTCTCATCATATCCTCATTACCAATAATAAACTATGTCATTGTCTAAGCTCAGACCGTTTTTAACACCATAATGGTGTTTTAAGGCGTAAAGTAGTCCACCTTTAGTCCTGTCTGAGCTTACAGTGGGGCGGCTGTGGCTCAGTGGTTAGAGCAGTCATCGATTCCACCAGTATGCCACATGTCAAAGTGAGCAAGACACAGAATCCTTCACTGCCTCTGACGTGCCCTATCGGTGTATGAACATGATCTAAAGCACCGATTAGGGGTGGGCAAACCTGGTCCTCGAGGGCCACTATCCTGCATGTTTTGCTTCTTTACTTGATCCAACACACCTGATTCAGTGGTTAAATGACCTCTTCATGTTTTGCAGAAGTCTGTTAATCACCCATTGATTCAAATCAGATGTGTTGGAGCAGAGAAACAAGTAAAACAAGCAGGATAGTGGCCCTCGAGGACTAGGGTTGCCCACCCCTGGACAAGACTCTGTAGAATGATTTATTCATGTTAGCTTTGTAGTAGATGTAGTAGAGTGCTGTATGAATGATGAGGGCACAGACTGTGTTGTAAAGTGTTTTGAGTGGCCTGGTTGGCTGTATAAGTACAGTCCATTTACAGTGCGCATGCATCAACTAGCGCCTGTCCTCCTGTTTGACCGGAGCTGTCCATGGTGCTGGAGGAGCAGTACTGAAACAGTGTGTCTCTCTCACACAGGGTGGGTCTGTCCGCCTGATCCACGCTAAAAGCTCCTTCAGCCCCGGGCGGACTGATACATTCAGCAGCCTCAGCACCGCCGGCTAATACCGGTCTATTTGTCCTCCGCGCGCAGTGAAACTGGACGTGGTTCGGTTGAGGAAAAACGGCAACGAACTAAACAAACAATGTCCTGGGTGGAGAAAAGGTGTAGCGGTTTAATATTTGTGGGGTTCCTTCACGTCGGTATGTCGGTTTTGTAAAAAGAAAGGCCTGAGAAGGATATTTTGACTTTTTGTTAGCCAAGCTTGGACGAAGACTTTTACACTTTTCCCCATACTCCGTGCTCTGATGTCACAGCTGATAAGGTACTGCTGATAACTATTACAAAGCATCACTTAAAAAATGACCCCTTGTTGTTGTCATTTTTTGTAGTTATTGTCGCGTTTTTGGTATCAAACAACAATTTAAACTAAACTCCGCAGCAGCTGACTCTCCCGTCAAACTTTCGGGTTAAAACTACCTCTCGTGCTTAACGAGCAGCAGGTTGATCCGTAGTAACGACGTCAGCGCGTGCTCCGACGTCAGCGTGCGCCGTCCGGGAGCACGTGGGTCCACCGTCCAATCGCCCGACCGGGGGATTTACTCAGCCTCTCTCACGCAGGAGATCCCTCCGGAGAAGACCAGCGTAGAGACTCCGGGGTTAGGTCCAGTCCAGGCTGCAGGATCGGCACCGAGATCGGGGTTGGACCGAGATTCTCCTCCTCAGAGCCGCGGCGCCAGGGCGTTTTGCGTTTCGTCTCTCTCTCTCTTTCTCCAGCTAAGAGCCGCCGCGAAAACAACAACACCACCATCACCATCATCATGTCTGTGGCGGGACTGAAGAAGCAATTCCACAAAGCTACTCAGGTAAGAGAACACCGCGTCCCGTGCTTCCTCCTGCTGTGTTTGGAGACGCGTGCGCGTTACGGTGGGCTGTGGGGTTTTAAACGCGCGGCGCTGTCCCGGTGCTGAAAGCACTGGCTGTGCTGCAGCACTGCACCAAAAAAAAAAAAAAAAACCCACAATCATCCATTACTCATGTTGCTCCCCGCAGCCTCCTTCCTGTTATAAACTGGGCGTGATAATATTTCTGCTTCGGGTTCATTTGTTTTATTTTGTGTGCGCGTCCGTCTGGGAGGCAGATGGCGGGTTTTTTTATACGGAGCGGGGCGGCCGTCAGCTCCTTCTCCTGTACCCTTCAGATGACATTCCGTTCAGCTGCTCGCTCCACAAACACGGTTCAGACCGGTGTTCCCCCTCCTCCCTCAGCCAACCCGCAGTGGGAACTCCGACCGTGTTATGCAATCACGAAGTGCGCCAATCCGCTGTCTGCCCAGCCGCGGCTGCGCACCGTGACCTCTGCGCCCTCCAAACGCACTCTGCTGCGGGATTCCAGGGGGCAATTCAATCACGGCTTCCTTGTCTGTTCCCGAGTCATCTGTTATTGTTAGAGGTTAGCCCGGACCATAATAGCCTCTTTGGCCCAAGGTTATAGAGGCTACCCGCTCATAGCCAAAAGGCCTTCTTATTGGTCAGAGGCTGGGACTTGCAGTCTTGGAAGTTGCCTTTCCCAGGTATTTCTCCCAGTGTGAGTTTAAGGTGAGTCCCTGCTTCGAGCAGTGGAGTCTTGTTCACAAGATGATGGAGCAAGACACAGACTACCAGATCAGGGCCTCAGCCGTTGCTCCAAATTGTCATGAAGGTGAAAAGGAGCAGAGCGTCAATTTATGACCCAATCCTCACCTACTGTCATAAGATTTGAATCATGACCAAAAGAACAAGCTCTCTGAAATGAGCCTCCATAAAGCAGCCAGACTCGACCTTAGACACAGAGGGATGAGCTCCATCATCCAGGGGGAGTTTGGAGTAGAGCCACTGCTCCTCTTCATCGAAAGGAGTCACCTGAGGTGGTTCGGGAACTAAACTAAGATGGCTTTGGGTCCCTTTTTTGGGAGGTTTACCACCAAGTCAAGACCCCAGAGCAGACAAGATGTCCCTGAAGAGACTGGAAACACTTTGGGATCCCCCAGGGGAGGAGCTGGAGAATGTTGCTGGATGGCTGGTTTAGTTACCTCCACGATCTGATTATGAATAAAATGGATAGATGGATGTTGTCCAGGACTGAATTAATATACTGCATAAAAAAGAGAAAGTGAATCATGTGTTTCCAAATTTTCTTTTCTGTTGCATTGTCAATTCATTTTATTAATGTGGTGCCAGTTCATAACAAAGGTTATGTCAAGGCAAGTATATCGGTATTCATGTGTGTGTGTGTGTGTGTGTGTGTGTGTAAAAAGATATGTAGATATAAAACAAACGGGTTAAGTTGAAATCAGATAATTCCAGCTACAACATTTATACAATCCAATTTTACTGCAATGCAAAATTATATTCTATAACGTAAAAATCTGAAATTCTAGATAGGACAAGTCAGGTTCAGCCGAGTGCTTTGTTTACATTGAGTGCGTACCTGCACGTCAGTATTGCATAACAATACATCTGTAAAACCACTGGGGTAAAATGTTTTAAACGGCACCATTTAATACACTGTAGTTCAGAATAACATTTTCATGTTTTATGTCATAGTTTTCAGTGAGTACCTTTTAAAGGTTTTGAGTTTAACACTGTAACCATCAGTATCTTGGTTGTTAGTTATTGACTGAGAGCCTCACACACACTCATATGACGTGACCGGATTATTAAACATGTTTTGTGTGCAGTTTGGTGTTTTTCATAGGACATACAGGCAAATACTGTGTAAACAGTAAGACATTTGTATTATTGTGTTAGAAATGGTCTCATATGAAAATGTTAGTGTGAATAGTGTGGAAGTGTTGCGTATAAAATATGAAGGAACCTTAAAGATCTGCGCCTGCGGTTCGTCGCCAGCTTCAGGCGGGTTATATTTCTGGTCTTAGCTGGGAGCGCAGGCCTCTCAGGCAGGTTACGCTTTTGTTGGGGTGAGTCAGAGTGACACTGACGGTCAGCTACAGGCTCCACACAAAGAGTCAAGCACCTGGAGACACACACACACACACTCCTGCTTCTCATCTCAACCTCCAATTCAGTAAATCTCCAAATAGCCCTTTGCTTTATTCTTTATGATCTGACCTCAAGTTGGAAGAGGATGGATGGTGACGCTAATCATGTCCTTTTGAGGTGTTTGCGTTTATATTTTAAGCTTTTGTATTTGTGTGTTGGACCTGATTTACACCAAGCCGCTCTAATTTTAACGAGTTTTAGTTCATTTACTGCGCTGATGACTGAAGGGGCCATCGTTGATTATTACAGTCCAGAAGCATTCATGGATCAATTAAAACCACACTTGAAAGATCAACTAGCAAGCAAAGCAATCCAAAAACAATTGTGATTTGTTGTCAACTCCTTTCTCGCCCTTTAATGAAGAGCTCGTTTTTATCCGAGCATAAATAGCAGCCCACACGAGGCATCAGATCGCCGCACAGATTGTCTTCATTCTGTGTGATTAGTCAGTTGTCGCCCATTAGCAGTCTCCTCTCTGTCCCTGCAGATGTTTCTCCACACCTGTGTGTGTGTCACAAGGAGATGGACGTGCATTTCAGGATTTGTTTCCCTTTTTTTTTTAAAAAAAAAAGAAGAAGAATCTGCACACGGTTCTGTTGCTCGTGGAGTGGAAGCTTAAAGACGTGTTGTTGAGATCGTTAATAGAAAATCTGCAGGTTTTCACAGCTCCGTTTTCTTCACAGCTTTAGTGTCGTCGTGACTCTTCCAGTTCTAGGCTCCGTTATTTGTCTTGTTTGTGTCCTGCTGTCTGCTCGTCGACAATGCGCCCTAACCAACCCCCACAATTCAAACACACACACACACACACTTCTTCCTGAGACTCCCAGTGGCAGAAGGCTCTCTTCAGCCCCTCTGTTCTCGTGCCTCAGCCTTGTAATCCAAGCCCAGACTTATCTGCAGCCTGCTTTCCTGCACATAGATCTGTCTATTCATGGTGTCCAAGTACTGTACAGGAAGACAACCCCCCTCCACACACACTTCCACTCTAAATTAGGAGGTGGGAGATCAAAAGATTAACAGTTTGGACCAGGAATTTGAAATAAATAGATGTGATTTTGAGGGAGTTCACATATGTGTTGATTATTTTTACGCAGAGCAATAGTTCAGATCTTTTGAAGTGGGGTTCTGTGCAAATGACATGCACAGTAAATATCTTACCTGTTGTAGATAGCTCCTTGAATGATCTCAGTTTGGAGAAATTGTTTCTTTCTGACAGGATAGTTGAGTTATCATCTAGTCTGAAGCTAAGATTAAAGTGGATTGCAGCCGTCTGAAAACAGCTCCTGTCTAAACCTTTTATAGTGGTTCATGTGAACGCTGCTTTATAAACCTTTATTCTGCTGGAAATCTTATCAGCAAACTATCAGGCTTAAAGTAACTGTAATCAAGACCTCAGGATCATATGGGCTATAAAGTAGTATTTATTCTGTACATCCCATTTTGTTACATGTTATATGCTAGCTCGTATAGCAGCTGCAGCTAGCTGTAGCACTTCTAGTGCAGCCATTTTTGGCTAGATTATCTTAATATTTCAGCTGGAATAATGGTGTACTGTGAAACTGATAACAGTGTAAAGATTTACAGTATTTTAAAAAAAAAACATTTGCATCAACCTATATTAATTTTTTGAGATTAGAGTCGTTTTTTAATACAGCTGCAATCAAATTTGGTCTTGGCCCTGCTCAGACTAGCCATTTGCTCATCAGTCTGTTCAGAATTAAACTCTGTTTCTCCAAACTGAGCTCATCTAAAGAGCTATCTACAGCAGGTAAGATATTACCCGTTCGTAACCTTTTCACACAAACCCACTTCCAAAGATTTGAACTGCCACTTTAATACATGTTGAATACAGGACAAGGAAAGAGCCCTGAAAGTGAAATGAAAAAGTTGGCGTTACTATTTAAATTTCAGCAAGTTGTTTATGGTGGATTTAGGCCTTTTACAATCTGCAGTGTGCTATAAGCAGACTTTAGATCAACTACAGGCTTAATGTGCGCTACACAAGACATCTGATAGAAAGATCAAATGAAAAAAGAAACCTGATGGATAATATAACAAATGCATGGCAGCTATTTTTCTAAGCTGATACAAATCATATAGAAATGTACTATTATAGTTTTAAACATTGCCAGGAACAGAACTCATCTTTTTTTATTGTCCAATGTGTCGCAAATCTGCTTTGTGAGCGACAGAAAGGTCTGTCTCGTTCGCAGCCTTGCAGCATTTCTTTATTGCAGACTTAATGGTCTTTAGAAGAAGCGGCTTAAAAAAAAGGCAGAAAGCCATGTGGTGTTCATTTTCACCTTTGGCAAAGAATATGGACTAATTAATTTCACACATCCATAATCACACTTTTCTCTCGCAGAAGACGGCTTTCTCTGTTTCTGTTCAAGGACTCTGAGATTCAGCACGGAGTATTAATTACTGGGGCCCTTTTTAAGAAGATGAAAAGCGCTGAGCATGAACTGTAACGGGCAGCTGCTTCACCAGAAAGGGGCTTTTATCAATTTTATTTATTTAATTATCAGTAAGTCCATCAATAATCGTCGCTTTGGGCCAAGGGACGTAACTGAGCCTTGGCTCCAGGAGGCTGGAGTCTTGTAAAAACATCAGCATTAAAAACTCCCACTCATGGATGTATCCCTGTTATTGTTGTGTTTTATTTTTACCACATCACGAGTCAGTTTTACCTCTGAGTCACACGAGCTGTGCTTTGAATAGATGACTCGGTCAGGGCAAACGTCCTGCAGCAGATCGTGATGAGCATGTTTGCGTTAGGAAGCTCTCTCTTTGGGATGATCGACAAATGTTTGTGTCTGAATAAAGATCCGACCGAAGGACAATTTTTCATATTTTGAAGCCCACAAAAAAAGACTTTCTCTAAATAGAGTGACTGTGTGCTGCAAAGAGAAAGACTGAAACGTATGAAAGTGTGCCACAGTGAAGCTAATGAGGAGGGAAAATACAAAGCCTCTCTTGGGATTTTGCTCCAGCAGCTTTTCCATTTCTCTTCTTCTGACAAGTTTCCTCTCAGTTAAAGCAATGGTTCAGATTTCTTAAATGGAGCTCTGGGAAAAGGTTAGGAACAATTAATATCTTACCTGTTGTAGATGGCTCTGAATGAACTGACAAATGGATTGTTACCTTAAAGCAGGGGTAGACAACCCTGGTCCTCAAGGGCCACCATCCTGCATGTTTTACTTGTTTCTCTGCTCCAACACACCTGATTTGAATCAATGGGTGATTAACAGGCTTCTGCAGAACATGAAGAGGTGATTTAACCACTGAATCAGGTGTGTTGGAGCAGGGAAACAAGGAAAACATGCAGGATAGTGGCCCTCAAGGACCAGAATTGGAGACCACTGCCTTAAAGCATCACCAGTCCCAAAGGTTTTGTAGCATAAACCTTTACGCCTCTATTAATTTTGTGTCACAAGGTTATTCAAGCAGGAATAATATGATATTTTGGCTGCAGGTGCCTGAGGCTGCACAGGAAGTGCTACAACTAGTTGCTGCTGCTTTGTTTGCAATTCACCATAGGATTCTATGTAAAACTAATGTTGATGTAAGATTTTTCGAAAATAATGTTTACTTGACTCACTGTGAAACTTTTGAGACTGGAGTTGAGTTAAGAGGGTAGCAGTGAGCCATCTACGACAGGTAAGATATTAATTGTACATAACCTTTCCACAGAACCCCACTTCAACCCCACAGAACCCCACTACAAAACTTTCATTTTGTTTTTAGAAGGTTGGTCCGACCGTTATCTAGAGTGCGTCAGAACTGCCTCTCACCTGCCAATGAGCCCACCGCGTCCAAATCAGCCCTCAGCACTTTCTCAAATAAGCTCCTATCTTATCGAGAGCACTTGGCTAAACATACAGTTTGCATATTTATGATGTTCGAAGAGAAATTCTTGGCCGGGGTCAACTCACCATCTGGCTCTTTACTGCACTCTTCATCAACTGTAATATTCCTAAAAGTCATTAATCGACTGTGACAGCGCCACTGATTTAGCATGTTTCTGTTACGTGAGATTTATTCGAGCTCCCCGTGTGACGAGAGAGACTCGTGTTCACCGAGAGCGCGGCTTGAAATCAACCCACAGCCGAATGTCGTGCTTCCCTTTAGCTGTTTTAGGAGAAAGCAGGAAAACAAAGCCTTCGATGGAACAGATGTATGAGCGGCATGCAGTGTTCTGCTTCGAAACCAAATTATCTGTCAGGGCTCTGTAGTTACCCCTAGGTGTGTGTGGGATTGTGAGAATGCGCACCTGACTGTGGACTTTAAGGTGTTAAGTAAGCAGATTTTAATAAGTTGTGTTTCCTTCGGGGGGAGTGTGTGTGTGTTCTGCATATTGCAGAAAGATTTCGTTTTGTTTTTTTTTCTGGTGAGGCTCGATTTGACACGAGCTACCACAGTTTGTGCGTTGAATACAGATATCAGAGCTGCAAACGTATCCCCCTGCTTCTTGAGTCCTCCGAGCATTTGACAGCTTAGTTCAAAAACAAATAAGCGAAAAAACTCCCTAATTCCCATTTCATTCTTGGTTTAACAAGCATGTTTTCACGTTGAAATGCAAGCGTGCGTGTGTCCGCGCGAGCCCCGGGGACAGACAGCAGAGGGGTCCTTGGTCGTGGCTGACGCCTGCAGGACTTCAGGGCAGCAGATTGTGAGTCAGTGACGCATCCAGTCCAGATCCTTGCTGGGGCTACTGCAGTGCAGAGTATAACAGATCCAAGTAGGAGATAACAGATGGGATGGGAAGGACAAAAAAAAAAAAGAAGTGGAGCTGGGAAAGGAAGCTTTGAACAAGAGATTTTCAGATAAAAGAATGAGGCAGAAAACATAGATGAGCAGGTAAGGAGTGGAAGACGGAGGGAACTCAAAGTCAAATAGGAAAGATTGTGAAGATCTGCAGGAATTTACTCTCACTGAATGCAGAGGCAATCAATTTAATTCTCCCCCAGTTTTGCATGTAAAAATTTACCTGACATTATCAGATACTCCTGCAAACTAATCAGGCAGTTATCTTCTCAGACGAAAACATATTTGTTTGATTATTTTGCAGAAGTTCCACTTATCAAAATCAGGAATTACTGATGTTATAGTAGAGGAACAACAGCAACAGAGTTAACGGTAAAGATGTCCGGGACACGGGCCATACAGAAAAAACAAACATGTTCATTTCAGATCTGTATCCGAACGCAAACAACTGATTGGTTTTTGGCCCAACTGGTCGAGATTTGCTCATCTGCAGCAGTGCAGTCGGATGGATGCAGTACTGGACGGAGTCCAACAGACGAGTTTCTGCATCTCCAGTAATTATATTCAAGACTATTTCCTTTCAAACTGCTTCTAATACTCTTAATCTTTCCTGGTTAGAGGACGTTGTAAGTTCCCAAAGTAGATGTCTTGTTCTGACAGTTTCCATCAGGAGGCTTTTTTTCATGATGCTTTGTTGTCGTTTACATTTTTGTCATCTTTCTGACTACACAATGCACCATATTTTGGCCTTAACTGTTGGCGTCAACCCTATGTGCCTGTTAGCAAAATATCTCATGAACTGGATAGATTTTAATGAAACTCTCAGAAAGTGATCCTCAAATCATTCACAACCCATTAACTTTTGGAGTCACCCCAGCTGAAGATGGCTACCACCGCTAATTGTCATTAGCCAACACATAAATGGCCATAACTCAGTTTTATAGACGTTGAGCTACAGTTTGGTGAGATTGTAGCTCAGAGTCATTCCCAACACAAACTCTGAGCACCAATGTGCATCTCGCAAGATCCCACAATATCCCGTGAAATTGCACAGAACGCCATTCACATAGTTTGACCAAGACAGTTATAGCTCTGTCCGTCAGCATAAGATGTCTGCAACTCTGGCATGAAAGGCAGCCGATGACATGCATCCCTTCAAAGAAAACCCTAACCCTAAGGTTTCCAACAGTTGAACCCTTTTCGTGGCTCTCTGACTTGTTTAATCATAGATTAGGTCAGTGGTAATCTTTCTTTTTATTGTGTCTGAGTCTAAAATGTCCCCTCCATCCCCACACACCCAACTCATTAGTCATTTTCCAGACTCTAAACGATTTGGATACAAGCAGGTTTCATCTGCTGGTCTTGGATCTGTTAAAACGGGACGGTTTATTTTCTGCTGAAGCTTGGCCGTATGGCGCACACGCCGTGCCTGTGGGGAGGCCGGACTGTGGGGTCCTCAGCGTTCTGACGTCAGCTCTGCTAAAGACCGACAGACGCAGCCCGCAGCAGTCCTATTATTAGCTCTTTATGTGTTTAGTGGCTGTTGGCATATTTTGAATGAGAGCACTGGAGGGGTAAATTCATAAACGTCCTAATTCAGAGGAAACACCAACGAGCGGCGTTTGGCCGGTGTCATAACTGAAGAACAGCGCTGCGTCTTTTCACTCTCGTTTATTCTCGTTGTTTATTATTTTAACCGAGGTACTGTTCTTTATTGCCTGTGGTTTTCCTCTCTTGTCTCTTCTTCTTTTCTTTTTCCTCGTCTTCCTCTCTGTCCCTCAGCATTGGTTGATGTTTTATTCAGCACTTGTGTATTATACATTCTGGGCATCAACCACTGCAGGAGAGATGAACGATGACTTGGTGCTGGGAGAGGAGAACATGAGCTCTGCCGCACCAGACGCAATTTAATGAAAATGATCTTTGGTGTTTTTGTTTTATCTAAATTAAACATATACCATTAGTACTGTGTTTTTTGCTGCATGATAAATTCACTGTTAATATGTTGCCTGAGAGCAAATGACTTCCCTTTATTTAATGGATCTAGTGTAAACAACAGTGATAAGAGGAAATTAAACCCCAACACTCTCCCTCTCATTGCACGTATTTCTGCCTCAGGGACATTCAGGTCACGGTATTATTTGCCAAATCTCTAAAACCTGAAGCCAGGCATGTCTTCTCCTCATTACTCCTCTACATTCATGTCTTTTAGCTTTTCTTCAGCTGCCAGTGAGATATGGACATGATGAAGAGCTTTGTCATATAATTTACTAATATGGACACTTTTACAACCTCAGAGTGTCTGCACAAAGAGCCAGGATGAGTGCGATGGTTGAAGGTCGTTGGCCAGTCTAAGCACGGACTTGTATGGGACTGGAAAATACGACAATATCACAAAATTGTGCCAAACCGACTAAACTTGAATCCTTTGCAGGATGTTTGAGTTTATTTCTGTGAATGTTTCAGTAATCTGTTGTTGCCTTGTGTTGTCTGTAATTGTATTGTTTGGCATTTTCAGGTTTTTGTTTTTCTGCTGTTTTCCCTCAGCTCCCCTGATTTTACTGTGCTGCACACCTGTCAGTCATCAGTAATCTTCTCAACCTGTTCGCACTCAGCAGTCACCTCTCCCAGCATCGGGCCTGTTTTCTCTCCTAGTTGTTCCTCTGCCTGTTCTTTTCCTGGACTTTTTTCTTTTTTTTTTTTTTGTAGTTTGATCTGCTTTATTTTATTTCATTACTAATAGAGCCCTTGGGTTTCACCTGCCTGTCTGTTGCCTACCTACAAAAATGTCCCGTTTGTTTACACGGAGGGGTGGAACTTCAAAAACTGTACTACAGCCAGCATAAAGGGGAGTTCTTGTCCTTTTGGGCTTCAACTTCTGGGTTCTGGTCCTGTCTCTAGGTAAAATATGTGTCAATAATCTTTGGAAAGAGGCTTTTTTTTTTAAATGAGAGAAAGTTAAATGGGTTTCCTCTCCTGACTGGCAGCCTGCAGCAATGGGAGGAACATGGGGAGTGCAACCAAAAAGAAAGAGAGGAGGAAAAAAAATCTCTCTTTCTGTAAAAAAATTTCAACTGCAGGAAAGTTTTTTTTTTGTTTTTTTTTATGTGGTTTATCTTCAAACTGGAAACTAGACCCATGCTTAGTTTAAACTGTGGTCAAAAGTCAAATCACGAGTTGATCAAGTTCTAAAGCAAAGAATTCAAGAAATAAAAACATGAGTAAAAGTAAAAGTGCTCAGTAATGGCACAACAGCATCACTTCAGCTGTGGTAAAATGAAGGACAAATAATGTTAAAAGATGCTAATTTGCAACATTTTGGTTAGATTTTTTTTTTTATATTTGTACTTAAAGTACAAACACTTAAAGCAAGTATTTGTAGCTTAGTATTTAATATTTTTTTCTCAGATTATTTCACAGGCTGCAGCCCGTTTAGCTCTTCTGCTTTAACATGAGCAGAACATGGGTTGGCATTGTGTTGCTGGAATTATTAAGGCCTTCAGTGAAAACCGTGTCTGTTTGCTGCTGTACGAGTCCTTTTTTTGTACTTATCTGAGACGAAGCTCTGAGCGGTTTCCACAAAAATACTTCTAGGTCTGTCAGGCTGCTTTCGTAGTTATTATTTTCTGTTTCCACTCAAAGCTCAGTTGTTTCTTACAATGGGTGCATTTCATTCTTTTAAAGCAAATCGGTGACGAGAGGAATAAGCGTGAAACAAAAAGGAGGAGAAAATTGCTTGCTGAGAGGGATGAAATGCTGCGGAGATGAGAGGAGGAAGTGCTGGAGTGAAGTGGACGAGAGGGCAGGAAGCGGGATGAAAAGAAAGCGAGGAGGCGGTGCGTCGTGCGTTCAGGCTAACTTGGCTCATGGAGGGTAGGAGGGAGCAGAGCGTGCTGCTTGGCTGAAAACGTCCGTGTGTGCTGCAGCAGCTTCCCGAGGACGTTCTGAGAGGAGAGCTGATGTTGTTTCGATCCGACCCCAGCGCCGTGACCTCACTTCCCCCACCCCTCCGCCGTTCTCCGCCCAGCTGCAGAGGCCAGGCTGAATGGTCTGTCAGGGATTATGCTCGGATTAATCCGAGCGCAGTGACTCTGCAACATGTCGGAGCCGTGTGTGACTCAGAGCCACGCAGCTGTAATCTGTAAAACGTGCTGCATGTGCAGGCTCAGACCAACAGATGTGACAAGTAACGAGGTCACAGACGCAGGGCTTTTTTCGTTTTTTTTAATTGTCTGAATAGTATTTTAGTTGATCTTATCTGGGGGGGTTACTGCTCCTCATTTTCACCACCAATAATCTATCTGACAACTTTTGAAGATGCCGATCTGTTTGATTAAATCAGATCTGTGTATTTACATAAAGACTGTCGTTAATTATAATTAAATATTCTCTGTAATGTCTCTTTGATCCTCTTTATGTAATCGTTTGCTTGGAGTTGGAGTAATTGCTTAATCTCGGCGCAGCTCTGCACCTTCGTCACCTTCACGACTTGAAAGACGCAGCTCGAGCTTCAATGGCAAACAAAGTTCATATTTTTATGCCGTGGAGATTCAATTTGCCAAACACCTCCCACAGTCTGAAGCACAAACGAAACGCCTTGAGTTCAAGTCATTTGAAAAACTGCCTTTTTACCGATTAACATGCTGTGGGAGATAAACTGAGGAAGTTTAGCTGTTCAGGGTGGAAAACTGAACTGTATGCTGATCCTGCAACACTTAAAGGTTTGCAAGGAGCACACAAAACTTAGAAAAACCAAAACAATGTTGAATTTGAGCATTTCTTGATGTATTGTAATTCCTCTTCTGGGAGCTCCTGGGTGAAGGCTGCAGATTAAACACATAATTGAGCTGAATTTAATCAATCAGTTACCTGGAGTTTGATCCAAAGTTTGTTAAATGTAATACATGCGTGTGTATTTTGTTTTTCCTTTCCTTCAAACACAGCATTCCCTTTAAAACATCACGATTCCCTCCAGTGTGATGACAGGATCCATCATTTACGGGGTTTCATTTTTAAAAGTCGCTGACAGCTCTCATCCTGAAGTTCGCCACATCAGAGCTCTGAACGCCAAACGCTGAGAAAATGAGATTTAGCACATCCTGCACACGCTAAATGAATCATGTTAAAGCGCTCTCCGGGTCTGTTTTTCTAGACTGCAGGCCATAAATTATTGATTATTGACCTACTTTGATGGCGCACGCACGCAAAAGCCAGCCTTGCTGATAATATCTTTGCAGCAGAAGCTGAAGCTCACTGATTTATTGCAGCGCCGCTGGAACAGTCCTCTGTGTCTTTGCCAGAACGACGTCTTCACGGTGTAACCAAACACGTGTCCAGTTCTGAGCATCAGGCTGTAAATTAGGCTTTTATTGTTGCTTTTAACACCTGGAGATAACTTCCCAGTGCATGCTGACTGGTTGTTTTTTTGTTTGTTTTGTTTTTATCTCTTTACTCAGCAGTCTTTTCTTTAATAACGCCGACACATCAAATACAGCTTGTACACGCAGCGCTACATATCCACTGATATGTCTGCACCAAGTGTTATTTGGTAATTTCCCAAAGTGATAGTTTGGATTTTGAAATGGGGTTCTGTGTAAAAAGTAATGAACTTATTGCAGAAAGCTTTTTGAACGACCTCAGCTCGGAGAAATAGAGTTTAATAATGACGGGTCGAAGAGCTAATTGCTAATCTGAATTCAGTTTGCTTCACGCGGTTACTTATGTAGGATTCTACGATTATCAGCGAGCGCTAATAGCGCCGGCGGCAGCTAGCTGTAGCACCTAGGCCACTTCCAGCAGGAATACTGTAACGTTTCTTGTTTGATAATCGTGGAACTGACCACAGTGTATATGGCTATAAGACAGAGTTTGAATGAACCACTACAGAGACGTGTTTGGACCAGCCTTTAGCTCGTTAATCTGGCCAGAACTGAACTCTGTTTCTCCAAGGTGAAAAGATTCAACGAGCTACCTACACAAGAAAATATATTCCTTTAAATATTCTTAATCTTTCCACTTTAAAAGAAGGGTTTTTTTTGTTATTTTTAGTAAAATCTCGTACTATATAGGTTTTAGCAGCTCTGACTTCTCAGAAACAATGCCATCTTAGCTCATTTTTTTTTCCTCTTACAGTGTTGTTCCTTCAGCTGCTCAGCTATGCAGGGGTCAGATTTAGTTATTGTTTTATCGCAGATGTCCTTCCTGCTGCAACCTGGGCTCAAACCTTCAACCTCAGGATTACAAGACCGCAGCACTGACCACCAACCTACCACAGCCCTTTTTAATTATATAGTGGTATAGGCTATAAAATGTTAAGATAAATTTAAAAAAAAACTAATTTTCCAAAACTCACATACGTCCAGTTAAATATTATTTCACCTCAATATATGACAGAAACAAAAAACTGAGGCGGTTGATGCTTGTGAAGTAGAAATAAGCTTTGTCTTTAATTGAACTGACTTTGGAAACGGAGGGGGGGGGGGGATCTGATGTCATTATTATTATATTTATGTTGGCCCAGACCGTGTATTCCCCGTTGGGTACTGTATGAATATAAAGTGGTCAGACGGTATGGGTTTTGGCGTGCCCCTTCTTGTCGCAGCCTTCGTTAGGAGCAGGAAATCTAATCGAAGCGGACCGGAGCACAGGAGCACATAATCAATCTGAAACCCGCAGGATGTCCGTCTGCTGGGGCTTTTCAATTTCCTCATCTTTTATTGGGTCATTCCAGCTCGTGGCGGTATAAATTTTTGGCGCGAGCGCGTGTGAAGGGTGTGATGAATGTGCGAGAGGCGGTTCGGAGGGTGAAGAATTTCTGCCGCGTTGCCGTAGTATCGACATGTAGTATGACCCGTTTCTTCTTCTCTGTAATAGTCTTAGTTCACAGTGTGGCATCAGGGACGCTAATCTTCATGTGTGACGGTAAAAAAACTACAGTAACAAACACATTTTACAGCAGGCAGCCCGATGAATGAGAAGACTGGAGGCAGACTGTTTGTTCCTGTTTTTATTTTTGTTTGTTTTTCACTCGTCAAACTCTGACGCTCTGTCCGTTCTCTTAATTACTGGTTCTGTTCCATCACCGTGATCTTTTCATATTCCGTCATCTTTTAAAAGGTGTTTTTAACTCAATTATTGTCTAAAAGTGACTCGCTGCCCTTCTGCGTGGTTTTCTATCATAACATAATCTTATAACACAGTACGTTAGCCTTCATTAAGAAGATATTTTAGAGTTTTGAAATGGATGCACTAAAAAGAACAACCAAATTTGGCCAAACGTCCTGCAGGGTTTTTTTTTGGCTTTCTTTCAAGACGAAGCAATTATACTCTAATTGAATATATCTGAGTTTGGGCTGATTCATTTAGAAGGTTTTGGGTTTGTTTTGTTTGCAGAACCTCATTTATTTCACCGGGGTGGGTGACAGAAACCTTTCCTGGTAAATGTTTTTCTGTTCGCAGATATTGACAAACTGGTTCTGAATTGGCGCTGAGTGAGTTTGACATTTCAGCGAAACACGAATCAATCTTGCTTCATGAACAGGTTTGTGTGTGTGACGAGTTTGTTGCACGAGTGAGAACAACGCTGAGAAATATTATTAAATGTGGTGACAGGGATCAATCGGTTCATTCAACAATTAACATGTTAAAATTCTTTCAATCAAACTCAGTTTAGTTGAAAACCAGCAGAATTAAAGAAGTCAGTCTTTTAAGATCGACTTTGAAACTAAAGAAATGCTTGAAAATGTTATAAATGCATAAAAATGTTAAATATACTTTTTGTTTACATTCAAAAATTGACATGTTTAGGAGTGAGATTTATGCCCAAATCAAGAGGAGTAAATCATTAAACATGTATTCTTTTTCTCCTGTGTTTAAAATGATCATTTATTGATTATTAAAGCCATTATTAGTCAATTTCCTGTTGAGTGACTAATTGATAAATTGTACGACCACCTGCATCTTAGCTCGTAGTTTTCAGACATTCTTCCTTTAAATCGGACCTTTCTGAACGTTTTAGAATCGGTGGTATTTAACTCGGTAATCTCCACCCACAGAGGGAGTATCTGTACCTGTATCTGTTTGTAATTGATACAAAAGAAGGTTTTATTTGTGGATCATCTCCTTCACTGAAACCAAGCAAAAAGACCAAAGTTCTGGTTTCCATCGTGAGCTTATTGTTCTGTTATTCAGCTCTTTGGATCCAGTATCTTTATAACATCCTTTTTCATTGGTACAAGCTTTGTGTAAATGTTCCTTTTCATTTCATACATGAAGTTGATGAATTTGTGTTTAACGAGGGCACTGACCACAGACATTAAAAGCATCTTTAAATAAAGGTTACACAGTGAAGTCCCTCCTAAAGGTTTGGTTCTTTAATGAAAGCCTAAAGAAAATCTCCCGTCGATTAAAAATCCCGTTTTGGTGTCACTTCATTACTGATGACACTAAGATGCTTGACGTGGTCTGAGAAGGGTCTTTTTTTTTTAAATCCAGCGCTCCAGACCTGCTCATCGGGTGCGACGCCGTGCCTGTGAGTGATTTCTGTCAAAGGGTCGGAGGTCTCCCGTTAGTAAACCCTGGCTTCACCCCCCGCAGCTCGCGCTGCGTTTTCTCTGAGCCTGGAATGCAAAGACGGCGTCCCAAAACCCGTCAAGCAGACACACGTGTATAAAATGTCTTTTGTCACCTCCCCCGCAGTCATCACAGTGAATGCGGTAATCTGGATCGCATCTAGTGAGTGACAGAAATGGCACTAATTAAAGCCGAGGCTGGTTTAACATTGTTACTTATGTCTGATACACTGACAGGAGAGCAGCTCTGTAATCTGACAGGCGGCGGTGATCTTAAGGATAAAAGAGGTGTTCGTGAAACTATGAATTGCACAGACTCTCCTACACACACACACACACACACCATATAGCAGGGAGCAGAGTGGAACTGAGCTGTAATAACTATCATCAATACTGATTTTCAGACATCATTACTCCCACGCAGCTTTAACTCACAGCTCTGCTGGGTAAACACACACTTTCCTGTGCAGCTATGTTTTGGTAAAAGTCAATTCCTCTGCAGATATTAAAGCTCCGTCAGTGTCTCCTGTTGGAAAAACACTCACATTTGATACAGAAAGTAAATAACAGGGTGGGTGTGTGTTTCATGGTGGGGACCGACTACACATGGACTTGAAATATTTTCCATAAAATTCCTTTTTTTTTGACTTGTGCCCCTGGCTTTTTTTAACATATTTAAAGAAAATATGTTAATGATTTATAAAACGGCATTAATTCTACATTGCATGTATTTGTCTGTGCAGGGTTACTGTTTTCTGTCATGGCTGCTGAACAGTTGAATGGGAACAGCTGAAAAGATAACATTTCTTCCTGTTTAAACCTCCTGAACAGGTGGCGTGATTACAGAACCTCATCATCTCCTTCCATGCGAAGGTTTGGCTGACGTTTAAGGCGCGACCTACATTCACATCGGCTGTAGAACTGCTTCTCTCGGGTTCTCCGTCTCTGTTGTCAGCTGCGCTTGTGTCAGAGGCTGCAACTGGACCCAGAACGTCAGCAGAGTTTTTCCACTCCGTGTGACTCAGGCTGGGTGGGGAACTCTTCCCGTCTTCCTCCACTGCAGCTAAAACCTCAGAGAAGGAACGTTTAGACGACAATTAAACAAAGATGTTTGATTTGACTGAATTTAAAGATCGTGCGGCAGATTAACCCATCGTTTCTTTTAGTGTGCGTGTAGGTGTGACTCGTGCTGTTACAGAAGGAATATGTAGATGTTAGCAGGTGAAATCTGACTCTGTACACATCAGGGGACTTGTCGATTTTAACACAGACATGTTGTGTTATTGGAGAAGCTGTCCTGAAGGGACTTGGTGAGTCAAAAGCACCTTGAGAGCGTGTGTAAATCTCACATACTGCTGCTCTCAGCAGTCCCAAAAGCTGTCTTGAATTGTAGTGTTTATGACGTGTCGTAGAGGGCGTTTTTACGTAACTGTTAAATCACTGTCAGGCGTTGACCCTTAGACATCTTCACGTCATTAAAACGAGCCCCTAACCCTAAATAAAGAGACGAGGAGCAAAAACTAAAACCTTAAACAGAAGCTTGAGTATAAATGAAGCTAACAAAGGAAGACAGAATGGGAAATAATAACGCAGGAAAAAGGAAAACTCTTTCACACCGATCCCTGTAATGAAATAATCAAATAAAATACTGAGCGTTGTTCTGCTTTTGCATAAGCGACGACAGAACACAGAAACCTTTTTTTTTTTGAATGCATGTTTCAGTCACGCTATCTTTCCTGGCGCCTGTGCTTCTCCTCCTGCTGCATCTTCAAACTCCAGACTCATCCCTGCTGTTACATAAGAGCCGTGCAGAGGCTTACGAATCAGATTATAACAGCCACAGGCCAAAGAGGATGGGGGTTAGTGAAGCAGCATGGCCAACCAGTAGACGGATGCTGGCATGTGTTGGACTGGACACTCCAGGTTTATTTGTCCCATCAGTCTGTCTGCCTGTCTTATTAAAAACGACTGCATTAAGCTTCTAATTCGAGGCACCACGAAACGGCGGGTCCTGTAGGTCTGTCGTCCTGGCTCGTCCTTCTCTCTCTCTCCGGTTTTGCTAACAGTTCAACCGGCGGTGCTGTTCAGTTTTTATCCCCACTAATTACAACCTTTGGCCTCCATGTTCTGTGGGATTAGCATCATCCTGACACAAGGTGTGGATGAAGTGAGAAAGAGGTGCCTGCCACGCCGGCCCCAAGCGCCACCATTTAGGCGCAGTGAGGCGATTTTTCTCTGATTTCCGCAGGAGCACAGGTCTGCTCTCAGGGCAGGGACTAATCAGGGCGTTAATGTGACTTCCTGCCGTCACGTCCCTATGCTTCAAGTGACAGCAGGCTACGTTTCAGCTCAGACGAATGCAGTGTTGAAAACGAGGCTGAATCCTGAACGAGAGTCCCTGCTGCTGTGAAACAGGGCGGTGACGGAGCAGGCAGGTGGAGGATGGGTTTAATGCTCCCGGGAAGCCAGCTCCTCCGGTTATTGTCCAGCGAGCGGGAGCTGTCCTCCTGATAGCCTCGCTAATCACTCCTGTCATTTTTAATCTCCCTCCTCCACCCCCCCGGGCGTATTTAAAGCAGGGGCCTCCGTGTGCCCGGGCAGGATTAGATGGGTGAGCAGGAGACGAGGAGGAGGGGCGAGGGAGGGCAGCAGCAGCCGCTACATCAGCTGCTGCTTCCAATCACATTGTGACCCATGTGACCAGCGCTGAAGCTGAAAGTACTTTTTAAATGAAATATATGTACATATATCTATATACACACACACACACACACACACACACACACATATATATATATATATATATATATATATATATATATATATATATATATATATATATATATATATATATATATATATATATATATATACGCGTGTATACAAAGTGAATCTGGGCACAGTTACGGGTGCAGATTTTGCACCAAAGACTGAATTAGATCGTTAGAAGAGACGCACTGATCACAGATTTCTCTCCCGATCTTTAAAAAACTCTGATTCGCCGACTCCGATGTCGCTCTGAGAATGCCAATTAACAGCATTCAAACTAATTCTTCTATTTATTTATGTTTTGTCAAATTTTCAACCAGTTTGTCCTCATAAATAACTGTTTAGGGTAAAAGAATTTTCCATCACAGTCACTAGAAATCTACAGAAAGACATCTTTAAGGTTTCTGAACAGATTTTAGGACAGAGGTATTAAAACAAATAAAACTTAATAGAAACATAATTGCAGTATAACTCCTTTATTTAAAATAAAAAAGTTAACCTCCTTGTTTTTTTTTTCTTCTGTTGCCTATTTTTGCATCATATCACAGACCCCAGTTTAAAACAAGTTCCTGCAATAAATTTGAAACAAAATAATAAAAATCAGATTTATCGTTGAGAGTCTTAGATCGGGTTAGATTCAGTCGACTTAATGGAAACATATTCGTGGCGATTTTACAGCTCAAAAATCATGGCTGGGTTTTGAGCAGCTGCTATGGAGACGCTCACGATGACTGACTTTCTTGAGAGGAATTTTGTTGCACAGATTGTTCGAACGTGTTCAAAATTCGAACGAGGCGAGGAAACGGAGCTCCGCGGTGAACCTTTTGCAGACTTCCTCACAAATGCTGTAGTATCATAAATAACACTACCTTTAGTTGTGTTCACAGATAACAAAAAATAAACAAAGTTATGCGTTTTTGTGTTTCACATCGGCTAAAAATCAGACGATTGATTGTTAAATTCACCAATATTACAGTGAGATCATAGCTGATGTACGGATGGAGCTGGGATTAACAGAAAAACATTTCCACAACATGCTTTTATTTATGAGCAAATGAAGATCATTTTCAATGGAGATAACATTATTATTATTATTATTATTATTATTATTAAGATTATTTAGGCTACAGGTTAGGTTCATCAGTGGACAACTGTACTTTCATTAGTAAATATTATAGTAAAGTTCCTAATATCAGCTAACACATCAGCAGTATTAATCTTGATTTTGGTATCTTTCAGAAAATCTTGTTCACTACTGGAAGCCAGTTTATCCAACAATATTAATTTGCATTTTTTTGTTTTCTGTTCTCCTGTCAGTGCAACAACTGAATGTTTTTCAGATTGTCATTTATTTACTATTACTACTATTACTTTTTTATCTTTGGTCTTTATATATCATACAGGACGTATTAAAGATAATAAAAGAGAGGAATGAAACCTATAAATATACAAATTATTCATATGAAGTTATGAAGTTTGACCTTTTCTGGATCCTTATGTCTGACTTAAAGATGTTCAGATTTAGTGTATGCTGTAGTATCGATCACATGGCGCTCTGCGAGCAGCGTAATCTAATCCCAGACCTGTGATTAAAAGTAGCAGCAGAAGCTTTCCGTGCCGCAGCCTTTTAATAGTATTATCTGAACGTGTCTCTAACAGGTGGGGAGGCCACTGCTGTTTAAACTCTGCTGCAGGCTTTGCCAAGAACGTTTCTATTAATCTGTGTCGGAAGATCACTTTTCTTTTTTTTTGTTTAAGGAAAATACTGGAGACCTTCAGCTGAACTCTCTCATGCTTTTCTTTTTAAGAAAGTGAAGAGAAAGAAGAAGAAACTTCAGCATGGGTTGAATTTTCATAATCTGGAGAAAGTTCCACTCTATCGTTATTATTCTGCATGTTGTGGTAAATAATTATGTGTTCAGAGCTTTTTCCACCACTGGAAACGTCTCCTTTGATAGTCTTTAAAGCAGAATTTAAAAAAACAACAACTCAAAATATCATAAAACAGTTGATTTAGTTCACTTACTTTCATAATTAAAAGCCTTTCATAGCTGCTTTCATTAAACCTTGGAAATAACATGATGAACAATCTCTGACCGTATGGAAATATCTCACTTCATCTGTTAGCACTCAGAGACCGTGCTGTGAATGACTCTCAGCTACTCTCAATATCTGTGAAACTGGCTGAGTTGGAGCCATTTTTGTGTAGGTTAAGGTCGATCTTGGCAGCCATCTTGAATCAGTTGAAGCTGCACACCCGTTGATTACTTTCTTTAAGGCAGGTCAGCAGTAAATAGCTCAATTTGCATTTTCAGCTCTACATTTTTGTTGGTTTTTTTTATGTAAAATGGAAGTTTGACTTTAAAAAGGATCCAGTGTCGGGGCAGGACACGCTCTGAGGTCTGAGTCGGATCACGAAGAGTCTGATGTGAGCAGAGAGACGCACATTACCTTAATCTGATCGGGTTTAGTTTTATAGGTATTCTTGTCAAGTCTTGTTCTATTCACAGCACATTTACCTTAATCTGAGTTCATTAAAAATAAAACAATGCTAAGATTTGATCGAGGAGATGTGTGTTTAAATGAGAAACTGAAACCCAATGAACACGTCCAAGAACATGTTGATTACATGTCTGACAGTCTTTATGTTTTTGATGATAGATAGATAGATAGATAGATAGATAGATAGATAGATAGATAGATAGATAGATAGATAGATAGATAGATAGATAGATAGATAGATAGATAGATAGATAGATAGATAGATAGATAGATAGATAGATAGATAGATAGATAGATAGATAGATAGATAGATAGATAGATAATATGAATTGACTGTATGCAGTGCAATGAGGAGATCCCAGGCAGTGAAACTGTACTTCATCTGCATGCACGCTCTGTTTCAGCACCCTTCGCGACGTCACGACTGCTCCACTGCTGTCTTCCCCAGCAGCTAGCTGTGCGTTGCACAGATCTGTTTGCTTCACTCTGCCACCACCGCTCCTCGGGTCACCTTGACGCGTCCCTCTCCTGCGAGGAGATTCAGAGAAAGACGGGCGTGAGGACGAAGACCGGGTCATGGGCGGGGTAAAAAGAAAAAAAAAAGGATTGTTTCTTGAATGAGACAAAAAATAAAAAGACAGAAAGTTGACGGCTGATGTGCAAAAGAGCAGGAGGACTTTTAGGTGGCCTTGCGTCACGTTTGCAGGGAGTTGCGGGATGTCTCGTCACTCCCTTTCTTATTGGCTGTGACGCGCGGCTTGTATCGAGGGCATCCAGGCGTGCCTCTCTCCCCCCCATTAGCGCGCTGCATCTCAGTCTCCTCAGCTTCCAGCCATCAAAGATCCGCGGCGATTGACTTGGCTCTGGAGGAGGAACGCAGAGCTGCAGTGCTCTTCATCAGAGCCCCAGCAGCTCATATTTATTCATACTGTTTACTGAAAACCCTCAGCATTTACAGGCTCCCAGAGATGCTGCTCAGCTCAGGTGTTATTCATCCATTTAGGTGAAGATATAATAAACAGATTGCGTCTCCCGGCCTTCCTCGTTCATTAGGTGTTGTTGGTTGTAGGACACACGCAGACAGAATATGGTTTGGATCAGGACGTCTGTAACTCTCTGGCTCTGATGAAGGCTGCTGTTTGTGACTCGCGTTATCTCAACAGCAGACATTTCTGACAACAGAAACTGTCTCACCCCATGGAGGTTTTTTTATTCAATGTAAAATTCATCAAACCGCCACGTCCGGGTTCTTCATTTGTGTTGTTTTTGGCCCAGCAGATGCCCGTTCAAGTCTTCCAAACAAGTTCTTTAACTCCTTTTTATTTCATTCACATCAGTGCCTTGCAGAGATATTTTATAACTCTGAGAATTTTCCGATGAATGTTTAAATTTAGACCAATTGAAGAAGAAGGGTAAAAACACAGGTGGTTGAATTAAACAGAATAATGTTGAATTTTTTTTTTTTTTTATCCCAGATTGGTTGAGAATCGTTATGCAGCCGCAGCTTCCTCAAACATTATATTTGGAATAAAACAAATACTGGAACCGACTTTAAAGAAAACCACAAATCTTCTCAGAAACAGATCTGGTTTATTTATTGTAGATAATTTCTTTACAGTAATAGAAACCTGGTGGATTCAAGGCTAACACTGGGTCTGAAAGCACACGGTTCAGTCTGGGCTGACTGCTCCACAGTTTGGCATGTTGTCCAACAAACTTGATTGTGCAAATTACAAAAAAACAAAATTCTCCGTATCCCCTGCTCTCTATCGTTTTCAGGGAGTTATAAACGTGTGAACGAGGGAGAGATTTCAGTCTAAAAATGTAAAACCGTGGGCACCACATAAAAAGAAAGTTCTCTTTTCCAATTTTTTTTTTTCATTTTTTTATGCTCACAGTTAACTTCCCTGTTCTGATAAAAAAATAAATAAATAAAAAAAAACTGATAATAATCTTTATTTAAATTAATCTCTGTTCTTGGTTTAGGGTAATTTGAAGTCTCTCTGGACAAAGAATAGCTTCTTGCAGGTGGGAAAAAAGCAGCGATGGTGGTGTTATGCAAAGCTAAATATTCGGAGCTTTTACACTGACTAGATTAAAGTTCAGCCTTTATCCTGGTCTTTGTCAGCTCTCAGAGTTATCCGCCCACGTGACTCACTAATGTCAGTGTGTGTCTGAGTGCTTTAGTTTCCCCAGAATCCTAATTTCCATAGAAATCGTGGATTGCCACCTTACTGAAATCATTTGTCCGTCTGAAACCAGACCAGGTATGTAGCAAGTAGTTCAGTGTGTAGTAATCGGCCATGTTTGAGGCATGTTTAACTGCATATTAGCGTCCCTGTTTGGTCTCTGATCGTGGGGTCTGACAGAAGGAAGGATACGATGTGGGAGAGGCAAACACCTCGGCCCGTTTCCATGGCAACTAGCTAAAGGCACTCCGGTGATGTGTTGGAGAAATTAATGACAGGAGATGTAGCTTTCTTCTGGAGTTGTATGATACGTGTGTGTGTGTGTGTGTGTGTGTGTGTGTGTGTGTTGCTGTCAGAATATTAAGCCGTTTCACAAGTGGGATCAGGAGAGACTTTGCTATGATGAGTCACGCAGGAGAAATCCTCAGAAGGTCTTACACTGCATAAACTGCTGTCACCGGCTCCATGTTAAAAAGCGCCAGCAGCTCGCTGTCACACATCATCCCATCCGTTTCGCCCCCTTCTCCAGGAACGGTGCTCCCATTTTCGCTGCCTCCATTTAGGATTGGTCAACGTAGTTTTTTTTAAATAACGTGCCGAAGATGATCAAGCTCCCTTTTGTTCTTTTTTTTCTTTGCATGATGACATTCTGTAGAGGAAAAATGAGAATTTAAAAAAAATTTTCTTGTCTTTGACTCTAGAAAAGGGACATCCTCTGCTGTCCTTTCTTTAGGCGCGCAATGTGACATTCCCTGAAAAGTCCCCCGTGTGGCCTCGGCACGCCCGTCTGCCGCCCCCTCGAGGCACCGCCTCATATCCCACGTTACTGAGGATGATGGGAAATCAGGCAGCGTTAGCAGGCGCAGAGAGGACAGGAGTTATTTCAGCTCGTACGTCTGATCTCTGCTGCTGGTTCCGTTGTCACACACAAACATGGATCTGAGCTTTAGGAGCCAACATGACTGCTTGGAATTTGTTTTCCTTGCACTGGAATTTTTGCAACTATTTTAGAAGAATGTTTGATGCCTCACCGTTGAGAAAATTGAACAAAAAAAACTTTGACCTTGAAAGATTTCCTGTTTCAGACGTGTGTTCTGCTGCTTATTTTTTTGTTTGTTTGTTTGTTTTGCAGAGAGTGAGTGAGAAGGTCGGAGGAGCAGAAGGAACGAAGCTCGATGACGACTTCACTGAAATGGAAAAGGCACGTGTGAACCGTTTCACCCCTTCGTCATCACCTTCCTGCACGTTTCCTGCTGTCGTTTTGGGCTGTGGAGGCTCTGATGTACCTGCTCTGACCTCTGCATGTCCTGACTGCCTTTTATTTTTATTTTTTTTAATTAAACACACCTTTTTAAACCGTAAACTTTACTCGTTATCTCAAACAGAGTTTATAGCTTACATTGGAGGTTTTTCAGTACATCCCACCCCAGAGCCACGTTGCACATGATTTATCTGTTCTTAAATGAAGCTGTAGTTCAAATGTTGCAGAGATTAGATGAAAACATCAAGTTGCATGGTTACATTTTTGGTTATTTGGCTCAATTTAAAAAAATCAAACCTTATCATAAGCCTGCATTCCCTGCAAAGTACAAGAAAAGCACAAACAAAATGCATGTAAACCTGTAAATCAATCAGAATCACATATATAATTTTGTATAGAATTAAAAGACCTCTTCAGAAATCGCTTATATTTCTTAAGATTTCATTTTTCAGTACAGATATAGGTGTCTATGGGTTTATATATTAGTGGCAGCAGCTCAGGAAGAAAAGCTTCAGACATTCTGCAGAACTTCCTCGTCCTTCGTCTGTCCCGTCTCCTTTCACGTGTTTCTAATGTTTGGGTTCACAGAGGGTGGACACCACCTCTCGCGCCGTGATGGACATCATAACAAAGACTACTGAGTATCTGCAGCCGAACCCAGGTAACAGAAACCAGCGATGGATCGTAGCTCAGCTCGCCATCGGGAGGGCTTCCGTTTCGTCTGTCTGCTAAGAGATGAAAATCGATATAATATAAACATATAAACACACACTTCCTTCTTTGGCAGAAGTCGCAGTCTGCACCTCCTTTTTGCCTCCAGCTTTAAACCTTTCTGATATTTGAGACTTTAATCAAATGTTCCTTCACGTTCTGGGACATTATTGTGATTTACATGTATATAAAACCTCTTACAGCTGTTTTCAGTAACGCTCAGGGCTCTGATGGAGCTGATCCGGAAGCGGTCTGTAGCAGTTCCTGCTCTGTCGTAAAACTGCTCAAATTGTACTCGACAGGACATTGACACGTAGGATTTTCAGAGTATTTTGTGTAGTTTATCCCCCTCGCTGCCCGTGCAGTGTTTTCTGTGCTATTAGCCGCTGGAGAAGTGCCTTCAAAGCCTTTTACCATTTATGTTTGTGATCTAAACCCTCTTAACGTGCCGACTGTGTTTTCTTCACTCCACAGTTTTCCCTTAATCGTCTTAATGACGTTTCATGTTATGGAAGTTAAAAAAAACACTTTCTACCATTACTTGTTCTCGCATACATTTTGAAGCGTTATCACCGGAGTGGAGCGGGAGGGGGGGGGGTTCAGTAACTCTGGACCGCTGATGGTCCCCATCCTCCGCTGGTTCACATCAGGACTGCTGATGGATGGTTTTAATTCATGCAGGACATTCGTGAACACTGAAAGCACGGTTAATCTGCTCGCTTCGTGCATTAACATCTATAACACACTTGATGGGATTTACAGAGCGGGGTGTCCAAACTTTAGCCTAACGCTGTATTTTATGTACATTTGGAATGAGGTCAAGGTGACGATGCACTTTATCATTCAGAGACTTTCATGTCACGCACGCTGTGACATTAAATGTTAATATTATTCCACAGATTTCCTCTGAGAAGATAAATTAGTTATATCTGTTATAGGGAAATCTAGGAGGTTCAAAATAATGTAACGAAAGAGGTAATCCAAGTCTGTTTGACTGCTTAGATTTTCAGTTTTGTTGATGTTTTATTTCAGTTCCTAATTAACGATGTTTCACTCAAACCCTCAAGTCTCCCCTGGAGGCTTTTTTGGTCAAGATGCTGAGAGATCAGCTGGATTTTATCTGATAAAATCTACAATAATACTTCTTTTAAAACAATGATGTTCATAAAATTCCTTAAGTTAGTTCTAGTTTGATTCTACTTTAGTGCCTCTGGTTTCTTTGGACAACAAGTCAAACAGACACGTTCATTGGATTTGATCTTTTTTTTGTGTGTCTTTAAAGCCACCAGAGCCAAAATGAGCATGATGAACTCCATGTCTCGTATGCGGGGCCAGGAGAAAGGGCCGGGCTACACGCAGACCGAGACCATGCTGGGAGAGTCCATGCAGCGGTTCGGCCGGGAGCTCGGAGAGGAGTCGACCTTCGGTGAGAAACTCGGATATTTGGCCGCTTCTTGCCAGCTGCACGAGAACAATGTGGCCCAATTTTATTCCCTCAAAGGCACAGCGACCGAGTCTTGAAATATACATGAGGCGTTCAGCCCGAGTAAATGTCTGCTGTTTGTCTTGAAGTGAAGGTATTAAAATGTCATTTGGAGAGAACAACCTCCCAGCTGTGTTCCTAAAAAAGGACTTTCAATGACATCGGAACGTGCGTTTTGAGTCTCTGTTTCTTTTTTTTTTTAGGTCTTGCTCTGATGGATGTTGGAGAAGCCATGCGTGAGATGGGCGAGGTGAAGGACGCTCTGGACATGGAGGTGAAGCAGAACTTCATCGATCCGATGCAGAACCTCCACGAAAAGGACATCAAGGAGATTCAGGTACGGCGCGCTCACACGCAGCCGGAGGTCGCGAACGGGAACGATGACCGTGACGGGATACTGAGTGTGGGGTGGAATTTTGCAGCATCACCTGAAGAAGCTGCAGGGCCGCCGCCTGGACTTCGACTACAAGAAGAAACGTCAGGGCAAACTGACGGACGACGAGATCAAACAAGCGCTGGAGAAGTTTGACGACTCCAAGGAGATCGCCGAGCAGAGCATGTTCAACTTGTTGGAGAGCGACGTGAGTATCACACAGAACTGTGCAAAAGGTCACTTGTTTTTAGGCTTTGCTTTCAAGGAGCTGTGTTTGAATCTTTTCGCCTCCCTCCGAACACATTATGCTGCCTTGTTTCTCTGTGTGGATGAGAGATGCTTTTTTGGAATAAACCGTGACGTAGCAGATTGTTTTACACATGCCCTCTATGGCTTTGTGCCCTAGAAACCCAAACAAATATGAAGCAGTTTTTACCATTTTTTTTCTTTCTGATTCTGTCACCACAAATTTTGTGTTCAAATGGTTAATAACTGAGAGGAAACTGAGATGGTATCTGAAAAAATAAACAGGTTTTCTGAATATCTTTATCCAAGCTAAGCATTTTCTTTTTCTACATTTTGATGTTTTGTAAATATGGATGTTTTTGCCACCTAGTGGCGCTGCATATGTACTGCAACATTTTTGTTCAAACGAGTGAACGAAACAAATCAGAAACAGAGATCTGTTTTAAAAACTATAGATGGTGCCCTAAAATTTTGGCTCCTTATTTATTTATTTTCTGTCCAGTCTTTGTAGCTGACAGTGACAGCATACTGTGCAGTTTGTGCGTAAAAAACTGAGCAAAGCAGACAAACGGAGGCCAAAAGAAGTGTTAGAACCAAAAAATTATATAAACTATTAATAGCAGATGAGCAGTAATAGAAACTCATCTGTAAGAAACAGGAAATCAATCCAGCGAAGATGAGAGACGCTGCAGCCTCTGCTGTGTGACGAGTTTTCAGCTAAAGCCCCCTCTGGGAATCACCTCTTCGGAGCTAAAATACTATTTATGTCTTTAAAAAAAAAAAAGTCTGAAGATAAACTGTGAAAGTCTGAAGAACTACTGATCAAAACCACTTTAAAGAATGTGAATCATCTTCATTATTTTTTTCTCTTATGTCTTATTTTGCCATATTTTTTAATCTGTTTTACTGTTTCAGACTGTCCGTGACATTTACATGACCCTCTCCTCAGATGAAGCAGTTTTGGTCACAAACATAGAAATCTTCCTCAGATTGGATTATTTACCAGCGAGGATTAACCTCGGACGTTTGACTTGTCCTTGTTTTTAAGCAGCTGATTGTTTGGCAGTGATGCTGACGTGAGACATGTTGTGTGGACAGATCGAACAGGTGAGCCAGCTGGCTGCGTTGGTCCACGCCCAGGTGCAGTATCACACCCGGGCCGCTGAAATCCTCACACAGCTCTCCAGCAAGATCGATGAACGGTGGGTACAGGCGCTGGGCTTTTTTTCTGAATGTACTTACGAGCAACATCAGTTTGACCTAAACCTTTGATTTTAGCGCATCCTCCTCCTCCTCTCCGTAGGATAAGGGACACCTCTGGCAAACCGAGGAAAGAGTTTATCCCAAAACCGCGAGCGTCTCTGGAGTTGTACATCAGTGAGAACCACAACGGGGGCATCCATGGAGCGCGTTCTCCAGGTGAGAACGAAGGCTTCTCTGCTTTGAAATGTGTCAGCGAGCTGGTCCAGGTCCTGAGGGGGAGCAAAGCTGCTTTTTATCAGGAAAATCAGCTCATAGGGAGACAAAAAATATGCACGTTACATTATTTCCCTGTGAGGGATGGTCTGTGGACCACTCTCTGTTCGCCCTGTTTTTACTGTAAAATGTTAAGTAGGAACCAGTACTGATAAAGAAGGGTCAAAAAAATGGAAATAATACATCGGCCATATTCTCTTTGCCTTATAGCAACAACAAATTAAAGCTGCAGAGATTAATCAGAAAGCCTTTTAGTTTCACGCTCATGTAGGCTCTTCGGTTTGTTAAATCGATTCGAAGGATTTCACACTGAAATCTAAACACGGAGGCAATGAATCAGATTAATATGCTGTTAGGTGTTGATGGGACACATTGGATTTTCTGATGTGGGTTTCTGCCTGAGCGGCCTCAGTTTGGTGAAACAGAGGTTTGTTCGAACCGTAGCGTGGAGCTGAAAGCTGCTCCAAATAAAGCCCAGACCGACCAAAGTGCATTTCTGTCTTAAAAACGAACCCAGTCTGGAAGGCTTTACGGCGCGGTGGGGCAGTGGTTCGAGGGTTCCCCCGCTTCAACACAGCCAATGTAAAAAAACGGGTCATGAACAGGTTTCTGAACAAGCTGACGGCTCGCTGAAGAGGACATTCCTTCGTGGGAATCAGGTGTTTTGGAGCAGGAAAACGTTCATTCGACTGTTTTCTAATGTCTGCGATTATTTACAACGAAGGTCATGTTAGTCACTAATAATGATGCACGACGAAATGTGTTAGGCTTGACGCGGAAGAGAAACTGCCTAATGAAAAAGTAATGAAGCGTTAAAAAACCAAACATTTTTAGGGGTTTAAAAAAAAAAATTATTGAGTTTTGCAGCATCTTATTCTCCATCAGACAGTTATTCTGGCTTCACGTCTGACCGGCGCAGTCTTTAGTGTAAAAACTCATCCGACGCAAAAGTGACGACGGTTTAAAGTTTTATAAAAATTACATCCACGTGAACCGCTAGTTTGAGATCAGAGTAGTTTCAAGACAGCAGAGATCCGCTTTGGTTCTGGCCTCGCTTGGATCAGGCGTTCGCTCGGTCTAAAGCCGATGAGAGCGCTACCTTCAACAGGTAAGATGCTGTCTGCTCACATCCTCGCAGCAGAACCCACTTCAGAAACTCTGAACTGTCCCTTTACGATCACTGGCCTTTAAATCAGGAACGGCAGGTCTTCGCTGTGGTTGGTTTAGCGCTAATATTTGAAGGCGTTCATGAAAGGAAAGCAGGAGAGTTTTTAGAAACACAAAAACATGTTCAGCCTCAGAGGTGGAAGTGTTCAAACCTCTTCACTGAACACTGGTTCATATTTATCTGGGTGTTAGCAACACACAACAAAAGGAAATCCAAGCTAAAAAAAAGAGGAAAATAAAACATATTAAAGCAGCATAATATACGAATACGAATTTACAGTGTTTGTTTCCTCATTGTTTCTTTTTCCAAGTTTTGGTTTCTGCAGCCTTTATGAACACATGAGAACTAACCAAATGCCTCTCTTCACTCTTCCTTGTCCCTCCCCCACTTTGATTTGTGTTTCTTCTCGCAGGTCCCAGGTCTCCAGGTGAGCCAGGTCAAACTTGTTTCCCCATCTGTGTGCTAATCAGTTCACGTCTCCGACAGCATCCTTTTCATTTGACACTGAAAACTCACAGCATCTCCCTCCTCTCCCCTCCCTCCCCTCCCTTCCTCCCTTCCTCCCTTCCTCCCTCTGTCCTCCTTCCTCCTTTGCAGCAAGGTCTCCAGGTGAGACAAGAGTGACTTTTTTTTTCCTTTTAAACTTTTTCCCCAACGTTTTGTAAAGAATCAGAAAAGTGCCGTCCGCTCAGCTTTACAAAGAAAACCCGATTGACGACAAGAAAGCGGACGAGCATTTGTTCTGTTTCGTTTTCTCGTCCGTTTTCTGATCTTTTTCTCCCCGTTTCCTCGTTTGTCTGCTTCTCTTTTTGATTTGCAGTCCAGCTTCAGTTTGTTCCCACATCTCTGCTCACTGAACTCATCACCATCGCTGCGTGTTTTTCCTCCATCAGCTCGTCATTTTCCCCGTCTTAAATTTTGCTGAATTAATGGAGGTTTTTCATTTTGTTTTTGTTTTTATTTCACTGATATTTTCTCCTTTTTTCCTTTGCAGCAAGATCTCCAGGTGAGCCCGAGTAACTTGGGAAGAAATTTCTATACTTTTTCCTACTTTTATCTGTTTGTTTAATGGAAACGAGTGTCACTTTTGTGTGTTTTTGTCTCCAGTCCGGTGCTGTTGTTCTTAACCATGTGTCTCTTTCTGTCCTAATTTGTGTTTTGTTGTTAATTTCGTCCCTTTGGGAAGTGTGTTTATTATTTCTGGACTTGTTCTTGAACACAGCTAACCAGCTAGTTATCATATTTGAGACACTTGTCCACTGCAGTACTAATAAAACACTCATTACTGTCCCCTGACACCAAAGGACAGAAAATACTTACTTTGGAAGTGAAGTCCATAATTAATTGGACTCCTTACACCAACATTTAGACGTGATTAAAGTGAAGAGTTTATGCTTTTTATTAAAGGAGTTGGGTTTAAAGTTTTTATCACTTATGCAAAAGCAGCGATACTGCTGACGGATCCAAGTTTTATTCACATGCTTTTCTGCAAAATGTGATCTTATTGGTGATCTTAGTCACAGCAAAAGGTCTTGTGGAGAACAAAAGTGGAAAATACCCGATGATCAGAAGGGTCAAACTGAGATCCTCTTTTTGTATGAACTTTGGGGAGATTACATGAAACCTAAAGTTTAAAAACGAAACGCTACTCTTGCAACAGAAGGGGCAGTAATGAGCTAAATCTGTGTTCAAGACATATTTTAATGACAGGAGCAGTCAAAGACTTCAGGACTTTAACAAGTTTGCTGAATCCCCCGTTAACTGTGTCTGTGCTGCGCCTCGATCCCAGAAGGGTCACCTTTGTTTCTCAAAGTGGTGGAGAAATGAGCAGTGACAGCTTTCTGCCGCTCTGATTCTCTGCCGTTATGAGCGATTAAACACGTGAACTACTGCAGTTTCTGCTCACTGTTGGTTATATTCAGCTTTACTTCTGCTTCTTTTCTTCCCCCCTCTTCCAGCCAGGTCTCCAGGTGAGCCTTTAATCTAATCTTTATCAGCCCATATGCAGCATGCTGTTGCCCCCCCCCACCCCGTCGCCTCTCTAACCTCCTCTCCGCCGCCCCTCCAGCCCCGCTGGACCAGCCCAGCTGCCGCGCCCTGTACGACTTCGACCCCGAGAACGAGGGCGAGCTAGGCTTCAAGGAGGGCGACATCATCACCCTGACCAACAAGATCGACGAGAACTGGTACGAGGGGATGCTGCACGGCAACTCGGGCTTCTTCCCCATCAACTACGTGGACATCCTGGTGCCGCTGCCCCAGTAAGGCGTCCGAGGCGCCGCTTCTCCGGGGCCTCTCCAGTTCCACAGTATTCCCCACTGAGCTTCTCCTAAAGATATCCACTACTCTCCCTCACTTCTCTTTAAAAAAATAAAATAAAATAAAAGTTGAAACGGCAACAACACAAAAAAACCCCACAAAGACGTGAACAAGGCGAGGCAGTGCGATCAGGCGCTAAATAAGTGTAGAAAGTTATATAGAAAATGAGGGAGGAGAGGGAAAAATCAGCGTTGATCTTTTTGCTCCTCCTTATCCCAGGAGGTCCTGTAGTCATTTCCTGTTTCTGCTTCTGTCTCGGTTTTAGTCGCCTGTCAGTCCGTCATGAGTTGACCCTCAGAGCAACACTTGGACTCATTCTTTGGAAGTCTGTCGAAACGCAGCGGCTCGAAGCTTCTCTCCTCCGACCCTCATGCTTTGTGCTCGTTAGAAACTTTAGGTCAAGCATGTAGTTTAAGCCCCTTTTTCTTTCTTTGCTTTCGTTATAAAAACACGTCGAAGTAGTTTTGGTTTTAAGTGTTTTTCTTGTTCGAATAGATCACTTTCTGGCTTCTTCTCTAGAAACCACGTTCAGACGCTTTGTTTGGAGGAGTTTTAACTAAAGAGTATCAATCATGGTGTTTATTTATCACTCAGCTGATGGGTCGTATTTAAATATAAACCTTTTTGTTTCTTACGTGGCAGGACATATCTGAGCCGGTTAAGTGGTTTAAAGGACACGTTTGTTAAAGTGTTTTTAAGAGACGGACTGTAGCCGTCCAAGGTGAAACCTGGCCTGACGGGGCAACAATTAGTTCGGTTTGCTGCGGTTTCCTTTATTATTCAGCAGTTTTAGCTGCACGAGTCGCTGAGAGGACGCCAGGCGTGGCAGGAGGAAGAGGAAGTACGCGGAGGGTGGAGCGGATTGAGAATACGTTCCTTTTTTTGTGTGCATGGATTTTTTATTTTATCATTTGAAATGATGCAGCTCACATGAAAAGCCTAATGTTTTGTGGTTATACAGATAAAAAATAAGTCATAATAATTTTTAAAAAGCTCCTCCCTTTCTCATGTTTAATATTTTGTTTCCAGCTCGCACTAAAAAAATCCAAAACTCAAATGGCGTGTTTTAATCGGCTCGGGGGCGTTCATCCCCCCCCCGAGGTTTTTATTCTCTGCCCTTCAGCCGGACAGTCGGCGCGGCAGCGACGCTCTGTCTTCACGCTAACAATCTGCTCGTGTTTTGGGATGGGGGAGTCGAAGGGGGTGGGTTTATGTTTCTGTTCGGGGTCAAGGTCAGGGTCAGGGTCACAGGCGACCTCTGCTTCAGATTTGCCGCCTCTGACAGTGTTCAGCTGTGAGACAAGCGGCAGAAAATCACCTCGCCACGTTGGGCGGCAGTCAGAGATGCAAACCCAACCCGTGACATGTTTCGGTGTTCCTTGTTCCGTCGAAGGGAAGCACAACTCTGAACAGACGGCGTGTTGTTGTTGACTGCAGGATGGTGATACGGTCGTGTGTTTCTTCATTTCTGAGGCAAAATAAATTCTTCAGTTTTTTCTTTCTTTCACTTTTTTCTGTTTTTTAAATTGTGTGTATCTTTGCCCTCAATGAGGACTGTACAGCATTTTCTTTGTGTGTGTTCTGTTTTCACCTTGTGTGTATAGTCGCGCATCTACAGTAACGTATCTTATTTTTGTAACTGTGACTAAAGTATACGCATACAGTATAGGTGTATATATAAATATATATATACAGTATGTATAACCCAGAAGTGATGTTATAGGAGGGGGTTCTTTGTGCTGCACATGATTGTCTCTGAACTATTTTTGTGTTTCGTTTCTGTTCGACTTTTTTCTTGCACTGGATTAAACAAGTGTCTGCTTGATGTAAACTTAAAAAAAAAAAACTTGTGATGAGTCGATGTAATTTATTCAAATAAATACCAAGAAATGGTTGTTGCCTTACTCAGCTGTTTTGTTTTTGCCGCAGAGGATTCAGACTTTAAAGGTCTAGCACTAGTGGCAGGAATGCATGTATCAAGTTTAGTGATTATTTCCAAGTGCAGATGGTGGCAGCAGCTCAATCTTTTAGGATCAACTTTTTTCTGCTGTTGTGGGTTTTTTTTTTCCTAACTGAGCAGGTTGAACTAATTTGAAGTTACTCGATGAGCAAACTGTTTTTTCTTGTTTTTTATGTAGGAAACAATCATGGAAATTAAGACATCCACAATAACGATTCATCCTCATTTTTCTAATCTGAACACAGTGAAAAATAAAAACAATACAGAAACAAGTTAAAATAACATACATAAACACAAATATCCTGTCACCCATCCCTCTCCCTTCCACTGGGACTTATATCTTATCACATCAAGGCTCGTATTAAGTCAACTTCAAGTTGAGTTATCAATATGTTGCAGAAGGGGTTGCCAAGTTTTATCGAATCGTTTCAATTTGTTTGCCAGTGAGAACCGTATTCTTTCCAAGTGAGACAGGTTTATCATTTCCTCCAGCCAGAACTTGACAGATGGAACCTTTGTCTTTTTCCAAAACTTTAAAACAAACTTCTTCGCTATGATAAAAGCATAGGATAACAACTGGTGTTGATATTTATTAAACTGAGCGGAAACACCAAGTACAATCAGAAGTGAGGAACTGTTTTTTTCTGCCAGGTTTGTTGTCTCAGTCGGGCGCTTTTTCATTCCTGCAGCGGGACCGAAACAAGTAACAGAAACAGAGTATGTGTTCATAAAACAGGATTCAGGTTTATTTTATCTGAGACTTCCAACTCGTGTTGAACAAATCTAGCAAAACCCTGTGAAACAACACATTTATCCATCCATCCATCCATTTTCTTTACCCGCTTCTCCATTCCGGGTCGCGGGACAACACATTTAACCAAGGGAAATTTTGTTTCAAAAAATAAAATCCACTTTGAGAGATATTAGGCCCAGGTATGTTAAATTAAAACAATCTAACTGCTTCATCCTAAAGGAAAGCCATAAAATTATCAGCATTTTTATTTCCCACTCTTGTCTTCTTTTAATTTTTTTTGAGACTTGAAAGCTTCACAGATATCTGATAAGAATATTCTGTCCGTTTCTGACAGCTCCCATCAGTGAGGCCTTCAGGTCTCCACCCCTTATCTCTCACCACCATCAGGCTACACCCTCTGTTCATGCACTCGGCTTAACCCCTCACACACACACACACACACACACCGTACGCAGGGCTGGTCCTATACGTGGAGGGGGTGTTCTGCTGCCGCACACCGGCCCCCTCCAGGCCTTTGGATCAGCATTAGAGCGTCGTCCCGGGCCCCGGCCACCACTCGGCCTGATCACAGTAAACATGGACTCTGCCTTGGGCTTGTTTGACGTGGTGCCTGCGAGCTGAGTCCTTAAACATTTATGTAAACCAAAAACACAGTAACTGACGCTGCCATATGTGTACAGGTGGATAAATGTGGATAAAGGGCGTTTCCTATCCGGCATTGTTTGCAAACCCTTGACAGGTCCTGGATCTGTTGGATTCTCACTCCGCTGCACGCTCCACTGAAATGCCTCCCGAGCTGCTGCTGCTGCGGCTGCTGGGGACGATTTAGCTGCTCTCTGCAGGGAGAGACGGTGCGCTGGGTCCTGAACCTCCATCATCATTTCACTGTTTTTGTTCTGTTTTTTTTACAATTCCATGCAGGAAGAAAGTTGATGGGAAAGTGAACGGCTAGAAATGATGTCTTCTTTCTCCCAGCTAAGCCTCAAGGATTTCATTTCTCTGTATTCTTCATGCAGTAAAGGTGAATTAAAGGCCTGGAGACACTGGAGGGATATATATAACACATGAAGCCTAAGATTTAAACTAAGATCCTCTTATGATGAGACATAACAGACAGAAATTATTTTCAAACTTTGAAAATAACATCATGCATGACCTTTCTTTATTAGCGCTCAAACTGCGTGTTGTGAGTGACTCTCTCTTAAATCAAATTTTAGCTCAGTTTCACAGAACTTTTTTTTTTTTTTTAAATGTTAACCTTTATTTAACCAGGCAAGTCCCCTTGAGATCCATCCATCCACTTTACCCACTTCTCAGTCATGGGGAGCTGGTGTCTGTCTCCAGCAGTCACTGTGTGAGAGGACACCCTGCAAGTCCATCACAGGGATATATGGAGACAAACACCCATTCACACAATTTAAAAGTCACTGATCAACTTAACATGCATGTTTTTGGTTTGTGGGAGGAAACCTATGCAAACTCCACATAGAAAGAACCCAGCTCCTTGAACAGGCCTTGAACCCAGGACCTTCTAGCTGTGAGGCAACAGTGCAAACCACTAAGCTGCAGTACTGCTACCATGGTTATTGGCAATTTGTGTTGGCTAAGGTCTTTTAACTGTGGCGACCATCTTGAACTGGATTCACGCCAAAACGTAGTAAGTTGTAGAGATAAATGTATTTACTGAACTACTTTACAAGAGTTTCATTCAAAACCCACAAATACACACACACCCGCTGCCTTTCATGCCAGAGTTTTAAACAAAATCATCTTATGATGAGAAATGATGGCGTTATAGCCATTAAAATAACTTTCAAGATCCGTTATCGCTCTGAGTTCATGTTGGGCTTGACTAACTACTACCAAATCAAAGTTTAGCTCAATATCTGCAAAACAGATTGAGCTGAACACATTTTTAGAGAGGGGGGGTGTAGCTGCAGATCATTGAGTGGGGGAGAATCATTATCTCCCCCCCCCCAGAATCATCTAGGCTCCAACCACCAGAGAGAAGTTTTCTGTATTTCAAAATGAAATCCAGGATGTGATCTAAACCAATCTCTCTCTCTTTTTTTTAAATTTCCAAATAATAACAAAACATGAAACCACAACTTCCTCCGGATGGTTTCCTGGGGGCTGGAGATCGCATTTTTCTGGTCACGTGGGCTGGAGCGGCCATGTTAAATTTAATTGACCCTACAAATAATTAGTTGTAGATTACTCTCTGAGCGTTTTATTAAAACCCTTCCAGCTATTTTGTTAACAGACAGACAAAATAAACACGTACAGCCCGGGTTTGTCCTGCTGTATGTTTTGCACTCTACATACAGCACTTGTTATGTTTTTCATTTGCTGTGCGAAATGAAGAAGCGCGCTGCGAACACATGAACGCTCGGAAACACACAAGCACAAAATAAAAAAAAGAATGCAAAGAAAAAAGAATGCAGCCAAACAAAAATGTTCCAAATCACACAAAATAGACAGAAGCAAAAGGAAATATGCTGCAAAACCCCCCCAAAAAAACACACCAGCAAGTAAGACACACTGCAAACCCAATCCACAAACAGAAGTGCACCAGACCGCCAGGTGGACTCCAGGTTGGACTCAGAGGAGTCTTCTTGTCGTTTGACCCGGTGCTGGTGAGGTTTGGGTCAGCTCACCTCCGTGTCTCCCTCCTAAACACAGGGGTTCACTTAGGGACCATCAACAAATTATCAAACTAATGACAACTGAAAAATACAAATGAATAACCTCCATGTGATGTGAACTTCTGACCAAAAGTTAATGTTGAATTCTTTCATTAAACTGGATAAAAAATTTTAACAAAACTCGCCCACCTAATGAAACGATTTAAGAGTCCCCCTCTTCCATTTTGTGTAAGTAGGTTTGCAGCTGCTTTTTTACTTGCTGGTCTTTTTACGTTTTTGCAGCTTATTTCCTTTCACGTCTGTCTAATTTTTTTGTGATTGGAGCTTTCTATTTATTTATTTATCTACATGTTTGCTGCATTTTTGTGTTTTGGAGTTGGCATCATTCACGTGTTCGTGGCGCGTTCCCCCATTCGCTGTGCGTTTGCATCTCATTCATACATCGACACACACACACACACCGAGGAGTTACCGATGTCCTCCCTCCCACTGCGCCAACACCACCCTGAAAATCAAAATATACAACCAGTCAATAAAAATGCACAAAATTACACTGAAGCATCAAATAAACCTAACCTTTTTCTCTTGAACAAACAGAATTATATTGTTGATCTCCATTTTAAATAAACATCAAAACCTCTCTGTTAAAAACTGTTTAAATATTTTTAAAAAGGCATAAGCAGACATTTTTAAATTTCTGTTCCTTGAGGGCTTTCCTCTGAGCTTTTTGTTTGCTTTGCCGTCTTGCTCCAAAAGGTGTTTAAAAACCAGTCAGAAAACATTTTCCATCCTTTCGTGCAGCAGGGTGCACATTCACGGCTAAACCTTTTCGTACAACAACAAACAAAATTGTGAATTTCCTTATTTATATGAAGCTAATCCGGCTGAGTACACACACACACACACATATGTGGTCCACTTTGCCTCACTTATTTACCACCGGTAAGCTCGGCTGCAGCTATTTACAAAACAGACGAAGGCGTAAATAAGAGGCACGAAGATATTCCAATCAAATTCCACCAATGACAGCTTGTTGGTGATGTGAAGCAGAGCGGGTCTGTGTGGGCCGAGGAAGAAATGTGACAGTCATCATCAGAAGTTTGAGCTCCGTGGAACTTGTTTTCACACTCTTTTGCTTTTTTGTTCTTTTCATTTTCACCTCACCGTATCATGCCCAACCTGTTCTGAAGAAAATTTGTTTTAATGTTTTTCTTTTTTATTCGGTTCCTGCTAAGTGGGAGAAGGAGCACTGGAGGTTAAGCTGTTGTCATCCTCCGTGAGAAGGCGTGAAATGTGGTCTGCGTGACGAAAACTGTGTCGTTTTCTTCACGTGGCCGCTTTGTCCGCCACCTCTCGACACAAGGCCCTGGCTGAACTGTTTGCGCCAAGTGTCGTGTGATTGGTCAGAAGTTGTTGTGGATGTGTTTATGAGCTTTAATGGAGCCATTTCGCTTTTACTGCTCCGCTCAGAAGCACCCGAGGATGTTAGAAAATACAGCCGTCTTTACGACTGTTCCAGCAAAACTTAGAAACCTAGGAACTTAAAAAGACCGATGAGACGCAGGATGGCTGTGGTGGTCGGGAGGAAGTGCATCTCAGCCAGGCAGCGTAGGGACACGTTCTTTTCGTTTGCTCATTATTGCACACCGTCATATTTGCAAATGCCAAACAGTGTGGACTGTCTCAGTCTGTTTAATAAGCACATCTGGTCGCGGTGAGGGAAGTAAACATCTGTACGAGGACAGGAGTTCGGATCTGAGTGAAAGGTCTGTGCAAAAACAAATGTATGGCAACCACATGACCGCAAACCAACTTCTTGACTTCTTATGGAGTGTGCCGCAGCCTTTAGAGCAGGGGTGTCAAACTCCAGGCCTCTGCTCCAACACACCTGATTCAAATGGTTCCATTTTCTTTAACCGCTTCTCCATTCCGGGTCGCGGGGAGCTGGTGCCTATCCCCAGCAGTCACTGTGCGAGAGGCGGGGGACACCCTGGACAGGTTGGTTTAATAACCTCCTCACCAAATTATCAAGTTCTCCAGGAGCACGGCCACAAGTCGTCCATTTAAACCAGGTGTTTTAAAGCAAGAACACGTCTAAAACATGCAAGAGAGTGGCCCCCGAGGAATGGAGTTTGACACCCCTGCTTTAGACTCCCTCAGAACGAACCTCTCTGTTTACGTGCCCTCGTCTGGAACTGTTTCAGTCAGAGGATCGGGGGTGGGATGGTGTTTGTGACCTAATGTTGCCTAAAGAAGGGATTAAAGGTCTGGGCATCAATTCATGTTATCATCCACACACCAGCAACATTTTCAAACCATGCTGACGTAGATTCTCAGTCACCCAGGCCTTGGCTAATACAAACATTAAAAAAATCTTTAAAAATTGACTTCTACTTTGTAGTGGACCATCCAGGCAAGCTTTTGCAAGTCAAAACTGAAGTGTGGACTTCCGATCTTTAAACTGTCGTTGGAGAAAAGCTTTGGTCACATGCATGAAAGAGTCAATTAGAGGGAAAATGACGGACTATCAGGCTTAATGCTACATTGTAAGTTTTAGAAAAGACATCAGAAGCTAAATGACTTCAACAAGACAACAACCTGAGCAACAGGACCAACTTCATCCCAGACCAGATCTGCACCCTGCTGGACCTCTGGACTGTCAGACAGAGGCTGGTCCACCCTAAGGACAAAGCACCCAAGCACAAACTGAGAGGTGCAGCGAGGAATGTCCAGAACTCTATATTGGAGAAACCAAACAGCTTCTCCACAGACGCATGGCTCAACACCGGAGAGCCACCTCTTCAGGACAGGATACAGCTGTTCACCTACACCTCAACGATAAGGGACACTCTTCTGAGGACCAAAATGTTCCTATTTTGGACCAAGAGGACAGATGGTTTGAGAAAGATGGAGCCATCAAACAAGAGAAACCATCTTTAAACAAAGGAGGTCTCAGATTTCAGATTAAGCCTGATGCCCATTTTCCCTCCAGTTCACACCTTCGTGCATGTGACCAAAGCACCTCTGTTGTGAACCAGGCAAACAAAGACTCTGCATTGAGGGGAGCAGGTTTAATCTGCAGGTGATCATCGTCCGACACTCTATCATTTCTCCTCATAAGACGATCATAGCTGGCGGGTGACATGCATTCCTTCAAGCAAAGCTACACCTTTATTTCTCCTGGAACAATAGAGCAATCATCTCAGAGCTCTCTGTGAAGGGGGGG